>NW_009720305.1:0-6465 GCF_000703405.1 Apaloderma vittatum
GCTGGTCATTGACATGGAAGGTGACACCCCCTCCTCTTCTTCCCTGCCCGTCTTTCCTAAAGAACCTGTATCCATCTATTGCTACGCTCCAGTCATAGGAGCCGTCCCACCACTTCTCATGATGTCTATAACATCAAAACCTTGTAGACATGCACACATCTCAAACTCCTCTTGTTTGTTCCCCATGCTCCGTGCATTTGCACAGAGGCATTGAAGTGTGGCCCCTGTTGAAGCCAACTTACCGGCTGGGATGCTCCCTGGCTGGAATCCACTGTTTCGCACTTCACGTACTCTCTCGCTGGCTGCGATCCTGGAGCCAGGGCTTCTGCTTCCACCACTGGCCACAAAGCAGGATGAATTGCGAATATCCTCGCCCAACAAATCTAGTTTCAAGCTCTGCTGACTAGACTGGCTAGTCTTTGTCCAAATATGTTCTCCCCTTTCTCTGAAAGATGTACCCCACTGGCCCCCAGGAGACCACATTTCTCAAAGTGAGACCCATGGTCCAAGTAACCAAAACCCTGGCTGTGGCACCACTCCTGTAGCTCTTCATTGATTTTCTTGATTCTGTCAGCTCTTTGGCTGGGAGGATTGATGAAAATACTACCTGGGCACCCGATTCCTTCACTGCCTCTCCTAGAGCCCTGTGGTCCCTTTTGATGGTTTTTAAGTTGCTTCTGGCTGCATCACTGGTACCCGCGTGAAACAGTAGCAACAGATAACAGTCTGTGGGATGTACCAGGTTTTGTAATCTCTCAGTACCATCTTTAATCCTAACCCCCAGTAAGCAACAAACCTCTCTAGACAGTGGGTCAGGTCAGCAAATGGGTGCCTCAGTACACCTCAAATGAGGGTCTCCCACTACTATTACCTGCTGCTTTTCCTTGGATGAGCTTGCTGTTTTGCAAGCTGACCTGGCCACCTTCCCCTCCTCCAAGGTGTCTATTTCAGACTTTTTTCCCCTCTTCATTCTGCAGAGCCATAAGCGGTTCTCCAAGGGCACCTCAGGCTTTGAGGGAGGTTTCTTCCTCCTCCTGGATATTACCTGCACAAGTTCCCATTATGCAGCATTGTCAGCTTCTTCCTTTTCTGGTTGTGCCAGTGAAATAACTTTGGGTTCTCTGGCCAGAGGCTATGGTTCCACTGTTGTGTTCTGCTGGATCCAGCTATCTCCTTTTCTGCCTCCCTAATGCAGCATTGCCACCTGCTTCAAGAGCTCTTCCACCTGAACACTCCTTTTGCAGATGGGCTTGCTACCCATCCTTTTCCCAGGAGGAAGGTCTAGGCGCTCCCCACCAGCTGAGGTCTAGACTGCAACTTCAACCTTGATAAGCCGCATCTGGGTGGAGGCATTGGTCACAACCAGGGCCAGTGGTGTAGATCCTCCAGCCAGAGTTGCAGCCTTGGCTTTGCAATGAGTGACCACCATTCTGATTCCCTCCAGGAACCCCCTGTTCACCTTAGTCTGGGCACAACACTGACGCTTTTGCTCACCCTGTCCTCTGCGTCACTGCCCTTCCTGGGGCTTCTTACAGCCTGGTGGCCTGATCAGTGGTAAGTGTTGCCAGCTCCATCCACAGCACATCAGCAGCCCACCTCCAAGCTTTCCCAGCTTAAGAAAAGCCTCCAAAAGCCCCTGAAAGAGCTCCTTGCCAGCCCTTTTTGCTGTGATTCCCTTCCCCTAGTGAAGGCTTACCCGCACTGGAGGTAAAAAGTTAAAGCCAACCTTGATTAAGGCAAACTAAACCAAACTACACCAGCTATATTTTGGGGGCAAATAATCACTGTTCTGAATAACAAGGATCTCTCATCCAGAATCAAATGAAACATTCAGCGAGAACCACAGATTCACTGCTACTTGATGTCTACTGGGTCATGAAATTAAGGAAAAATTCGGCAGCTACATGTGATGAACTGTAGCAGTTTACACAGAAAGAAAGGGTACTTATTCCATCTCTCCTCACTCCTGCCCTTACTCGCACTAAAGGTCCCAACAAATTAATATTCACTATATTTTCTATTATGAACTGATTTGGACCAATTTTACAGAAAAAGTATACAGTTATCAATATTCTCCTCAATTCTCCTCCAATAAAACCTAATGTCACCAACCCAGAAGTGACATAAAGCCTTGATAGATCTGGTCTGCTCCTTCAGACAAGAGCTCATTCAAAGCCTAATGTTGTTTGTTTGATATCTGAGAGCAAACTTATCTTGCCTTTGATATTTACTTTTTTTTTTACCTTCTCATTTTAATGCCTATTCTCAACACTTGATAAAAACAGAAGAACAGTTTTAAGATTCAGATCTTCCCGTTCAATGATGCAGATCCAACAACTTCCAACAACGTTTGGAGAGTATCCAAACATTTGGTTACCAAACTGAGAAACTTGCGGGTTGCCTGACTTATTGCAAATTTCTAGCAAGTAGAGACAGAACGATCTTTTTTCTTTGTTTTGGATAAAGAATTGGTGATTTTTTATTCAGGATATAGTAGTTATGTTAGTAACAAACAGATAATCCACCTCCTAGCAATTTCATTCATAATGGTCTACATTCTTTGCTGACAAAGTAATCAATGCATCTATACAAATTTACATTGGCAGAAAGTGGCCAAATATTGTAGATATGCATTAGTCAGAATCACAGATTCAAGCACTCTGTAACTTTGGGGAAGGTAAAATCAATACAACATTTACAGCTGTAATTAATCTCTAGAATTTATACAGACTGGGTTAAGTGTGAAGTTCTCTTTAATTTGTGCAGAATAAAATTACCTTTTTCCCTCAATATATTGCCACTGTTTCAAAACCAAAATATTTTTCTCCTAAAATTAATTTTTAAAAGACTTGCTCAATTTTAAGGAGTTTTATAGTGTAAAGACAGAAAAGAAATAGAAAAGAGAGAAATCAGCACAGTATTACTGAATTCTTTAAATGCACTTGCTTTGTTTACAATGCTTAATTTATTTTGATAGCAAACAAGATGTATGGGAATGTCACAAGCTATCTATAACAAGTATTTTAAGCCTTCTAAATAACAGCTGCCTTCAAGCAGGATTTCAAAGGATATTCACTAAACTCTGCTCAGTTTCAAGAATACTGCAGACTACTGTATCACCTACTGATCTCTCTTAGGTCAACGAGAGCTGCAGGTGTCAAAATCATCTCGAGACCTAGTCCAACAAAAGAATCCTCAATAAGTGGATGAAAGATCACAGCACATACTGCAGGAAAACTTCAGCTGGCATCACAGTTTTGCTCAAACTTGAAAACTGTCAGGTTTAACACCTCGAAGCTGTGGATGGATCAATTGCAAAGAAACAGATAAGACTTGAAAACTTACCCAATCGATAATTTGGTTTTAATTCTTAAAATACAACAAAAGTCACGAAGAATTTTCCCTAAGTGAAAATGCAAGATTATCCCCATTCCCACAGGCATCTCTGCACTAAAGAAATCAAGGCACAACAGCATGTACTAAAGCTTCAAGATGCAACTTTCAAAGCCCACTTAAAAAGTCTCACCTGAATTAGGACTGATGTAAACTGATACGGTTCAAATTTAATTCAGACACATCACACCCCTCAAAAAAATTTATGTTGCTTACATTTCTTTAAAGCTGACATTTTTGAAACACTTTAAAATTTTATTCACCAGCTATGACTTCTATAATAAATTTGCTGCAGATACATGCATATTTATCATACTTGCAGGATGTTAGTCATGTCACCGATAAAGATTTTCCTTATTCATGTTGTGTATCTGAAATGCAGTGAAGTTATCATTTTATGTGTAATTGCCCTAGGATGCCTTGCTTTTACAGGCTCTATGGGGCGATTATTGTAACAGTATGATGTGTAGCATTTTGAGCTGTGGAAGATCATTAGTGTCTCATCATTTTGTACAGAGATAAAAACAGCTATCATTTTGCAGGCACACTTGTGTGGCATGGGCTCAGGTGAAAACAGTATTTTCCTCATGCATGCAAAGGAAGCTCGTTTTACCTTTCAAAAATCAGACCAGACAAAATAAGAACTAAGACAAACACTAATAGCACAGCAACCAAGAAATCCCTGTGCATGTGTCTCACTAGTTCAGGACACAAACCAGCAATTATCCATGTCCATTTTCCTTCAAAGCTGAAGAAACTTATTTTTCTCTTATTTTTCTCAATAAAACAAGGATTGCCAATTGCTTCTGCAGAGGGACAACTTTAATACAGGTAGCAGATCCCTGTGTGAAAGGGGAATGATATATCTCTTCTATCTGCAAGCAATAATTATTGAAACTTAACTTTCAAGACACTTTTACAATAAAAACTGAGCAAAGCAACAATACAATGCTCTGTAGGGTTGCCCTGCTCTTCATAGAGAAAACAATTATGCAAGTGCTTGGCAACCAGCCTATACTACAAAGAAAACAAATAGTAATTATTATCTGCAGCTCCGCAAAGTTACCCAGAATCCCATTTGCACTTGTTTCACATCACAGGATAGCCATACAGGATCAGTATATTTACATCTAATAAAAAACAAAGAGAAGGAAGGCACCAGTCCTGTTTTGGAGAGCCCCAGTTAGCTGGTAAGAGGGTCTGCAATTTGAACTAAATTACAGGATCCTCTTTTCATCATCATGCTTCTCAAAATAGAGCACCAGTTGCATGGCTAGGGTGCAGCAGAAAGAACAACAACTATTTTGTACAGCACAATAAACAGCTGGAGCCACGAGGGCAGGGACAAGAAAGAACAGAGCGCTTGCTCATTGAGCAAAAGGGGAACACTGATCTCTCCCAGCAAGGTTTTCGGAAAGCTCCACAGCAGCTGATTCAGAGCACTGAAACTCAAAGGCAGCCTTCGTTTTTCTTACTCCTCTCTCCTTTCCATCCTACAAAATTAGTCATTCATCTACAACCACCTGTACCACAGAACCAGCAGGGAAGCCCCAAGAAGGGCAACTCCACTACTTGATATCCCAGGCCAGGCAGTGCAAAGAGGACAGACTGTATTACCCTAGTCCACGAGAGAGCAAAATCACATCCCACCTTAGAGTACCTCTCACCAGTGGCAACAGCAAAATCAAACTTCAAGATAGGCAATCCTAGGAAATAAAATCTAGGGAGGAAGCAGACAGAAGCTAGAAGCAGAAACAGCCAAAGTAAACTGAGGCTTTTGAGGGTTTTTTATAGCTTTTTGCTGCTGTTGTGGGTTTTTTTGTGTTTTTCTGTAAAAATGCTTGATCAGACTTCTCACTGATGGTCATTTATTCAGATGATCTCCTTACCCACCACATAGCATCTTCAATTCTTTTCCATTTTAGATTTCACCAGTTACTTGTTCTCTACTCCTCATTCCCATCTCCCTCATTCTTTAACTTCAGCATCTTACGTTCTCTTCCTCTGAAACATATACCCTCCTAATTAAATCTGTTGTCACTATCTTCCCTCAGAAGGTTCTGATTTTCCTGCATTTAACAACATGCTACAAGCTCTGGGGTTCAACTTTGTCCTTCCAGTTGGCCAAGTGCAACAATTTATTTCTTAGGCACAGCTCTCAAACACCATAAAAACAAACCCCATCCATAGGGCTCACATAACATTGTATTCAAATCAGCCTCTAACAAGCTGACAGCAGAGTACCTCTGAGAAAACATACCTATATGCTTGCATCATCCTTGTCTAATAGAGATGCTCTTGATGAAGAATGACATTCAAGTGATGGAACCAAACCTGTTATGAAATTCACTTATTTCTAAATTAAATTTGCCTAATTAAATTGTTTAACTTGCCAGAACTGTTTACTTTCAACATTTTTCTCATTAAAAAAAGAAGAAAAAAAAAAAGAAGCATTTGGAAATTAAACTGTCTTGGAAAAAAAAAAAGGTTATAATAAAATGGTTAAACAACCTCAGAATAAGATATTTCACTTCATTAAGCAAAGGATTTCAGCTCAATCCAAATCGCATTTGAGGAAGGAATGTGCAGAGTAATGCAGTACCAGAAGAGAGAGATCATTACTTCATCAAAAAAAAGTAACAATGCACCTTCAAAAACGTTCCTTTAGATTTTTTTAAAAGACAAAAAAAAAATCATCATATCAATTAAATCAGCAAACTGGAAGGGCTATTATCAATACTTGACTGACCTGTCACTTTGATGTGGCTACCTGGCCTAACACTCACAGATTTTTTGATTTGTTGACATGTCCTCTGGAGTGATTCCTGGGTAAGAAGATCTAGAAATAAGAACTGGCTTTGCCCCTAAAACAGTTTAGGTCTCCAGAAAACAAATCTTTTATATCAGTTAGGTACTGTCTGGGATATCCTGCTTATCTGTTATTCTCCAAATACCAAAAGCTTCGGGAAGGAGATGGCAGAAGTTCACGGCTGGGGCTTATTTCCTGAGAAGGGAAAAAAAACTACTGCCGCCGCTGAGCCTGGGTTTTTCCCAGTGTCTCCTGTTCCTCAA
>NW_009720305.1:6565-13040 GCF_000703405.1 Apaloderma vittatum
GATCAAAAGCAGGAGATCGGACAGAGTCCTCTCTGGACGCCGGCCATTGCCGAAGAGGGCAAAGAAGAAAGGAGGAAGGGAGTAGGGTTTGATATCGGGCTATTATCTATAGTTGTATATAGTTCTTTACTTTTATCATTCCACTATTATTTTCTATTATTATTGTTTCATTAAAGCTGTAGTAGTTTTTTTTCCCTTCTCTAACCCGAAAGTCTCTCTGCTTCATTCCCTTTTCCTTCCCATTTCGGGGGGGGAAGAGGGGGTTAGAGAGCGTCTGTCTGTGTTAGAGGCTGGCCCAGCCCTAACCCACGACATTTCCCAAATCAGTTTCAGATGCTAGTTCAAGGTCTTGACTTTAATCTTCAAAGCAATTAACAGATGAGCCTCTGCTACACTGGAGACCAAATTGCTATCTAAAAATTTCCTAACAGTTGTGCTTCTCTGGGACAACACTGATCACAATGCCCAGACCAAGCTTCATAAGAGCTGGGGCAAAGCATTTTCTGTCATAGGAATCTGGCTACAAAAGAAGTCTCCACAGGAGAATCCAGAGCTTTGCTCTTTTGAACAGCTTTAAACCTCTTCCTAAAGAGGGAAAAAAAAAAAACCAACAAGGAAAGAAAAAGCCTTCCACCTAAGCAGTGGCACAAGCACCAACAGCCCTCCCCAGTCACATGAAAATATTTCCCTACCCTATGCCCAAATTAATTAAAACAAAAATAATACCAAAAAAACCCCACCAAACCCCCAAAACACCGCACAGAAAGTGTTTTTATTCAGAAGAGAGATGACCATAGAATTTTGAAGGCATTCAGGAGAGTTTTAACTAATGCTATTGTTATAGAAAAGGTACATGCAGCAATCCCAGCTAGTCAGGATTGTATGTTATGCACGAACATGAGCAATTTTCTTTGTGTTAGCCTTGCAGTCTGCAGGTTGGAAAACACTGCAATGATAACTAGATTCATAAAACACACTGTAACTAAATTTCCTCTTCAAAATAGAGCCAGCCTACCACAGCAGAAACAATACATACTACACTGGCACTCTATCTCCACCTCAAAAACATCTTTTGTCCTGTACAAAAACCCACAAACATATTAAACATGAAAAAATATGCCTTTAAAACATGAGGTTCTGTTGGGTTTTGGTGCCCAGCCCAAGGACAGAATTGCATCCCACAGGAGCGGGGGGAGAGTTAGACACCTGCAGTCACTGCAAAAATCAGCTGGAACTGCCAACGTGAGCAGGCAGCAGCCAACTGTGTAAGTCAATGCCCCAAACTGAACTCCTGAACTCTCATGCGGGAGCCTGCTACTTGCTAACTGCAAGTAGCTGCTTGGAAATTTGATAATATCTAAATTAAACAGAAGTGGCATATCTTGAATCCTCCAACTATCAGAGAGGCATGAGAAGGACTCCCCAGTTAATAGGCTAATTACTTGCATTGCTCCTGCACATACATTATTTAGACTGAAGAAACTGGGAGCTTGGTTTCCAGACAACAACAACAAAAAAAAAAAGAGGGGGGACGGACACGGGACAGGGCTGGTGCTGAGAGATGGGTCCTTAAAAGGAAGCTGTGGTCTCAGAAAGAAGGTGAAGAACCTGGAGATGGAAACATGTGGAGACCCATGTCATGGACTTTGGCCAGTGGTACCCAAGGTCACTAACAGCAAGTAGCATCACAACAGGAAGCAACACAATTATCTTCTCAACCTTCTCGGGTAAGCAGTGACCTCACTGCGGGAAGCAGAGGTCAGACCTCAGGAATTAAAAACACTAGGGCTGGAACAGTCACAGAGAGCTCATAATAAATGAAAAATTCCCCCTGAAGTTTTTGCAGAGGTGATATTTTCTGCTTTCCCAAGGATTCTGGATGAACCTTAGAGACAGGGCTATGGGATGGAGAAGGAAGCTGACGGGGAGAAGTGCTGCTGTTAATTTGGCATTCATCTGAAGGAGCTGAATGGGAGCCAGAAGTAGTACAGATGGCATCTCAATTCCCCCTTCTTTAGAAGAAAAATGTATTTTTAATACAGTAATGTTTTGTTTCCATGAAGGCATTTTTAGCTGTGAAATAACGACAGTTAAAAGCAGTAGTTAAAACCTCAGCTTTTAGATTACAGTTCTGAAAGCAGTTTCTCACAAAGTGATGGCTGGAGGTACACACGTAACAGTTTCTTCAAGTAAGGATGCAGGGGCTGGTGACAGGCATCCTAGGGAGGAACACCAACCAACAAAAAAAGAGACCACACTCACCTTGTACAGGGTGAGAGTGAAATTTATATTAAATCATGTATTCTGCTTCATTCTTTCTTCTAAGCCTCCTCTGCTACACAGCATTCCAGGAAGCTGTCTGATATTCAGATACCTGATTAAAAATCTGCCTGACAGCCACCAAGGCTGCAAATCTGAAATTGTGACTGCATTTCAAGCACTGACTCATCCCATGCAATAGGGCAGCACAAGAACCTGAAAGGTACACAGGGCAGGGGTGGGGGGAGAACCACCCACAGTGGCAGTTTTGGAGTTTCTCATCTTCAGTAGAAATTAGGCTGTGTTTGAGGGCAAGCTTTTGTTCTGACTAGTAAGTCAGAACAAAATCACACACAAAAGATTTACAAGAAGGATTAGCAGGAGAGGACGACCAAGAAATACTACCCAGAGATACAGTCTCTTTAGGGTCAAGCTCTGATAAGGTATGAAGAATCTCAAAGTATGTTAAAGAGCCACAATCTGAGTGCTTTTGAGTTCCTACGGCAAGACACTCTTTAAGTCCTCAATTCCTTCTCAGATGGCCCTATATTACGTTACCTTATTTTGCTTCCCAGTGGCTAAATCCTGGGTCATCACAAGAGAATGGAATGCAAGTGAATGAACATCCTACCATACAGTCAAAGAATCTCAGTGCTGGTTGGTAGCTATATATACAGTTGGAATAAGAGTTCCTTCCCATCCTTGATTGTATTATCAGGACGGAAATCTAATATTCCAAACATAAAAATACACAGATTATGAATAGCTTTCCTAGAAAAGGCTGTTTTAACTATGAGTGTGAAGGCTGACAAAATTCTGAATTTCTGCCTTGTGGGAAATTTCAAAACAAACAAGGAAAAAACAACAGGTTTCATTCCTGTGAATGCATGAAATGGCAGCTCTGAACAGAAAACTGCACTGAACTTTTAGAAGTGCTACATCAGAACCTCCAATTATTTCTTCCACATTTGGCAGGGATTTTCATTATTTCACAACAAATATGTAGTACTGTATAATTATATACTACTATTATTGATGCCAGTATATTGATATTCCATTATTTCCAATGTCCTCTAGGGCACTTTCTAATTAGTACTGTTTGGAGAATCTCAGTCGTTTTTTTTCTGTTAAGTGGCTCAACACAAAAGCATGTAAATTAAAGTATTCCCATACCTGTAGCAGCACAGATGACAAGATATTAAAAAAAAATAAAACTGGTGAACTCCTGGAACAAGCACATTTTTTTGTCTGGGAGGTTTCACATTTCCTTTTTTTTTTCCCCCTCTAATTCTGTATTAACACAGCTAAAACTTTGTCAGAAAAAACAGTTTCAACGAGATAAACTTCGTGCGATTGCATTTTCTTAGACAAGGCTAATACAGAAATAGATCCAATGGCTGTATACAGCCAGCCAGCCAGCATGTAGAGCTGAGACACAAACACACCAAACACAACCAAGACCACCCTGCAATGCTGATCACTGCTGAATGGAAGGAATTCTCAAGCACCTCACAGCCAAGGAGGAGCAGTCAGCTCCACACATGCTTGTGGTTCAAGACCTCCCCTCGCTTCAAACCGCTTGTGCGGCCAAACTCTTCTCTAACATACCAGAAGATGATGATAGACTCTGAAACTACGTGCCACTAAATGCATTCCTAGTCATGCACAAGCTACCACCTGCTAAATGAGTCAAAAAAACACATTTAAAGGAACAGTGTAGTCCATAGGACTGGATAAACAACCATCAGGTACAGCCTCCACTCTCATTAAAAGTTTCACCAGCAAAGTGGAAAAAGCCCAAAGTACAGTTCGATTCTTTAGTCAAGGTCTCTGGTTGCTTTGTGGAGTACTGCCTCAGCACCAACCAAAATATCACTTCTCTCTGGCCCCTCCTCTGCAAGTGAGGCACAAAAACCAGAGGTGGTTAATGAATACGCTGCTGGGGTTTTTTTTTCCCACAATGCTGCTTGGCACAGGTGCACTTTAACAATGATGAATCTAAAGTTCACATTGATTAATTACTCTCAGATTTTCACATTCACCATCTTGTACAAAGAGAAGCTGTTTCTCCCTCCACCCCTTGATATTTAGTGCCTTTGTTATTTGGGGTTTTTTTAAAGGAAAAACCAAACAAACAGTAAAACCCTGTTTCTCATCATCTATTTTTAGGTGTAACATTTTGGGGCTTAAAAGCAGAATTGGATTATCTTAAAACACAGGTCTAAGGAAGGCAAAGAAGGATTTAGGAAACCAGTAGTCATTGCTACTTCCTTATCCATGGGAAATGTGTTACCCACCCATCTTCATAATATCTATGCCTTTTCTACCTGATAGACACAATTATTGCCAACATCCTTAATATTGTTCACTGAAGTGGAGACTTTTCAGGTCTCAGGCCAACAGCGAGGAGCAGGTGGTAAATACTCCAAAACCTTTTTCAGGAGCAAAAGGCTTAAAAGGAATCCTTAAAGGGCTCAGAATCAAGTGAATTCCACATTTGATCTGATCCACCACCAGCTCCCCAGACACACTGCCTAAGGGATATCAAGAAAGTTCAAAGTTATAACATTATTATAATAGTTTCCACAAAATAACTCTTTCAGGACTTAAGCAAATAACTTTGAATCTGCTGTCAAAGCTTAGACCTGCAAATCAACAGCCCACGTAACACAGGTAAGTCTAAAAATTTGCCTTTTGACTCAACTGATGCTAAATTCAAGGTCATCTACATCCAGGTTCGAGGTGATGCTGTCATCTGCTATGCAATGAAGAAACAATTCCCTCCTGCATGGAACAAAACGTGACAACACCAGCTCCTCAGCTACCACTCTTGAGTTCAAAACAAAAAGATTCACCAGATTAGGCCACATGCAACTTTACATTTAAGTAAAAATGCAGATGGAAAGTACGATTACTTGCTTAGCATTACAAGCCTCAACTAAGTATCCTTAATTAAATAAATATGTTTATGCGGGTTTTTTCGCATCCTTTGTGTCATCTAAGCCAGCCAATAGTCATCAACTCAACCACAGGAAGCTGAGGGATCTGACAGTGCCATTTTTGTTAGCAAAGTTACTTAGCTAGCAGTAGCAGAACATTGCTGTATCAGATCGAGTCCAATTAGACATGTTGGAGGGGAATGAATTTTGATTTCCTCACCACCACTACCAAAAGGGAAAGTGAGCTAGACACAACTGCATGATTTTACAGAACTGCAGCAAGGAAATGTATAATATATATGAGAACACATAGACAGTATTGCCCAGACATTCTATATTGTTCACTCTAATTAGCTTCTTTGGAGCAGATTGCTTTCAATAAGCTCAAGAAAATTGAGCTTGATTCACTGGAGACAATCTGGGTTCAGCTATTAACCTTTCAGCCTTTAAACAAGGAAGCTTCTTGAAAACATACAACATTAACAAGTATACATGTCAATAGAAATCAGGGTAGCATCAAGACATGAATTTAATTTATTTATTTTTGAAGTACCAAAACAGGAAAGGAAAACAGCTACTTATTTTGTCACCAACTAACAGCATCGGTTAGAATCTACTTGAATAAGACTGAAGCAGAAATATCAAAGTGCTAATGTGTTGCAAATGGAATTCGGAGAGAGTCTCCAATACTATTAAACAAGTGCAGATTTATCTGCAGGCCCCATGGATGTTTCTGGCCAGCATTTAATGGGGGAGGGAGGTAGGGAAGACAAGGCATCTCATCCCTGTGCCAGCTGCTCTGATGAGGGCTGGTCAGCCTGCCCATTCCTGCAGAGGCTGCATCTGTTCCCGACAGCAGTTGCATGAAACACAAAAAAGTCATATTCCTGTTCCTCAACCCTGAGCTCCTTTCTATAGTTGAGATGAGCCAAGCCTCAGTAGTTCTCGAGCATCTCCCATTGCCTCAAATGACACCAGAAACGGGGAAAATATCACAGAATCACAGAATGTTAGGGACTGGAAGGGACCTCGAAAGATCATCTAGTCCAATCCCCCCGCTGGAGCAGGAACACCTAGATGATGCTACACAGGAAAGCATCCAGGTGGGTTTTGAATGTCTCCAGAGAAGGAGACTCCACCACCTCCCTGGGCAGTCTGTTCCAGTGTTCTGTTACCCTTATTGAGAAGAAGTTTCTTCTCAAATTTAGGTGGAACCTCTTGTGTTCCAGTTTAAACCCATAACCCTTCGTCCTACCATCGGTTGTCACCGAGAAGAG
>NW_009720306.1:0-9434 GCF_000703405.1 Apaloderma vittatum
TGGCCAGACGAGTTCTACCTCTGCCCCGCCTACAGCTCCGGGCCTTAGCAACCGTGACAGGGCCGGGTGTCTGAAGCCCAACCGCCTCCGGCCTCCACAGCCATGGCTGCGCGGCCCCGGGGTCACACCTCGGGGCATCTGAGCCGCTCAGAAACACCTCCCGTCCCCAGAGCTGTCATAAAGCTCCCTAATAAAGGATGAAGGCAAACGCTAACCTGCTGGGCTTGAGGTAGCTCAGCTCCCCGTGGTGTAACTCCAGGGTGTCTGCATGGGGAGTCGTCTCACGCCGTTTCTTGAGGGTTCAGGGCGCCCATCGGGATTTAAAAGCTCCATTTAGAAGCTTCAGGGCTTTCAGGAGCATGAAGCCAAGGCCAAACGCTTGAGGTAGATGGCTTGTACATGACGAGCTGGCAGCTGCACTGGTGACTATCGAGCCCCCGCAGATTGCTGGTCGGAGGTTGCATCAAAGGGCTTCTCAGTCTGCAGCTTAAAGGAGCTCCATTGACAAGATAAAACAGGATCTTGCAAAATACATCATCGTCTGGAGGATTTGCAGGGCTGTTTCATCAGGTCCCACGTTCTGTTTTTCACGGACAAACACAAAGGAACGTCATAGGACAAAACCAGCGAAACCACAGTGACTCGTGCTGTGTACAGACTGGAGACAAAAGTCTGTGGTGGCAACTCCAGCAGATTAGCATTCAGTTTGATCTAGTGAGGTTCCACAGTTTCAACAAACAGAAAATGTTTATTAAATGTCGCAGTCTGGAAAAATAAGCCGCCTTCTCTCCGAAACACTCAGCAATGTTGCTATGCCGATCTCTATTTTTAGGCACAGTTCCTGTCTGCTGTGCCAGTGACGACAGCCAACAATGTCTTCAACTTTATTTTGATGACAAGCGCTCTAAAATTCCCATAAACATGTACAACTTTTCCTCGGGAGATGCCCAACATCGGAGATATCTGAGCACGCTTACACATAGCACCCCTGCAAGGCAAATGAACTCGCATGGCGACCGATGTTTTTGTGGGACAATATTTCTGCGCTCTGAAATGAGTTGTGTCAGGTTTGAACAACAATTATTACTGTTAATGGAGCTGACTTCAAACTGACTCCTTGCGGTGGCATCATCTCGGTGATGTTTACAGGATGAGGCTCTGAGCTCTGTTATCCAAATGCCCTTGGCATTTTTTTCCCCCATATTCCAACACATATCTTGCCATCACAGAGATAGGAATCTGGATGTTCTTCCTCCTCTGACTGCTGTGTTAAGTCACGTAGTGGAATTTACGTTTCAATTTCCCTAAACAACAAAAAAAGGTTTATTTTGTAAAAACGTAGCAGGACAATTCCGAAAATGCTAATTCCGACATCTACTTGAGCACATACGTTGCTTTCACTTTAATAATTTAAACCCAACACTCTGAAAAATTAACATTTATTTATCATGTAATTTGAGGGGGGCGGGGAGGGAATCTGTTTACAAGCATATGGCTCTGCAGCCTTGCAGCAGAAGGGCTCATTTTCTACATCAGGAGAGAAGGATCCCTGCCTCATCTTTCTTTCTTTCCAATTAACTGATCAGTTCCAAATAGTTTAGCAGGATCTAGAGAAAGAAAAAACTACCAAACAAACCCCAAGGATCTTTGCTATAAGTAATGCACTCATCGGCTTTGGGACTGTAACAGGGAAAATTAGCCTGCTTGCTGTGCTGTCTGGATCTGGCAAAACAATCAAGTGTTGTAGGCAAAGGAGGAGTCATAGTAAGGTCTAGAAATAAAATGTGTTGTGCTTTTCTTTCCCCTTATACAAGGAATAATTTTCTTTCAATGTGGCATTTACTTGTGATTAAGGGAAGTCTGTATGTGGGGAGAGAAATGAGAAGTGTGAGAAAACACAGTTTATCTATTCTGTAACATGCTATGCTTTACAGAATAGCCAATTCCTTCCTGACATTATTTGGGAACCTAAAGATATGTATATAAATTCCATCGCCACAGATGCTGTAACACTCAGTATTTAAAAACAGTGACGACAGCCTTTGAGAGGGGAATTCCTGCGTTAAACTGAAGCCGAAGGCTGATGGGAAATTGACACAAAAAAGGAATTAAAACTTGAGGGAAACCCATCTGAAATCTTTTGGGCTCCTAATAAAACCAAAGATCTATACTGAAGCTTTGCTCTCTGCAAGATAAATGTTAATAAATAAACTAAATAACTAAATAACATTTTTGTGATGTGAGACTTTACAATGCCGTCAGATTAAACAGA
The DNA here is from genome assembly GCF_000703405.1 of Apaloderma vittatum. NCBI lineage: Eukaryota > Metazoa > Chordata > Aves > Trogoniformes > Trogonidae > Apaloderma > Apaloderma vittatum. The sequence continues at coordinate 2,273 of NW_009720306.1, forward strand.
TGCTATTTTGACTATTTAGCCCTGCTAAACTACCTTCCAATAAGGCCTGGCAACATCTGTCCAGGCATGTCTGCACAGCGATTCATCGGGAATAGTTATGGATTGCTAATAGCTGTGTATTGACTGGCAGGTGATGATATCAGAGACGTTAATTGGGTCTTGTGACATGTGGATTTCCAAACCAAAATAGGATTACAGACCTTCATGATTAAGGGACACTCGGTAATTACCACTCTGGACACAAGCAGTCTGCCCACTCCGCGATCAGACACCCAGGTAAGAACAACTGAGGTCACTCAAAACAATAGTTTCCTCTGAGCCACTTAACCAAGAGCTCCACATGCTTTACAGCCACTAATTAATCTAAGTGCCCTACTGCTATCTCATTATACTGGTACGGAGGACAACAGCACCAGGAAAGCAGCATGGCTGCAAATGGGAAAACAGAAATCACAGTTGTGCCTACTTCTCTTCCCGTAAGACCAAACTGCTGCTCTATGATGATTAGGGACTTACCATCTAATTCTGGGGAAAAAAACCACACGTCTAGTTGGGCCAACAACATCCTTGTTTTCTGGAGTGATGGAAGAGACAACAGCTCATGCGTGAACTGGCATTTGTTTCAAGCATAATTCAAGCACATTTGAGAATTTGGGGAAAGTATCAAACATCAAGAGAGCCTGTGTCAAATAAGATTAGCCCTAGAATCCTTTCCCCCCTTGAGAGCTGCTTATTCTTTCATAACTCCTTAAGAGGCATCATAGGAAAAAAAAATAATAATCTCTGTTTTAATTAAATGGGATGATTTGGCAGTTGGGTGTTTTCTGTTTAACTGAGGGGAGTAAAAATAGGTCCTCCAAGCAAATACAGTAACCTCAGTGTGTGCATTTTGTTTTTGTACATATTAGAAAACACATATAAAGGCGTCATACATATGTATATGTACACACACACACATATATGTGTCTGAAAAATATTTTGCAGATTCTCTTGCTTTTAGATGCAGTGGGCCCAGTGCTTGGTGCTCAAAGCTATCAAAACTGAAGCCTCTGCATAGGCTTCTCCTTGCCAGGCCCTTTGTGGGCCTGGGAGATGAAACGCTTCATAAATCTGCCAGAATGTAAAACCTGATCCCCGGTAAGAAGCTCCTAAGGGAGAGTGGCATTTGATCCTCTAGCAGCCACGGCGAGCAATGTCCTCACTGGTACAGCTCCTGTCTTCAGCAGAGACGAGTGTCATTTCACACTTTTCACCTTGTGCTCCCGGAAGCTGGTCAAGTTCAGAATTCATAAATAAATGAAATTATCCAGATATATTACGTGCTTCCTAAAAGATAGATGGAGAACAAGGCTTGCTGATCAAGGATTAATGTAAATACGAGGTCGGTGTTGAGGAAAAGGTTCACTAGCAACACAAACAAATCTCAAGACAAGCAATGATATCTGTCTGAGTGACCACACCCCGAGTTCAAAATAGCTGTTGAAATTAGGAAGGGAGGATGCAGAAAAAAGAAACGCAGCTTGTTTGCTCAGGAGAAGGCAGCTAGACTTAGCAGAAAATATTCAGAGCCCCCAAGACCTAAAACCAAATCGATGGAAGCTTAAGAATTTTAGGACAGAGTTAAGAGATTGAGATTTTTGTCTCCCTGCTGCAACATATGGCAAAACTGCACAGAAATAGCATCTAACAGCATTAATTGGTAGGTGAGAAGAATTTCCTCGATAATGGGAAGCTCACCACAAAGGGAAACACACATTAGCCTACAGAAGACAATTTATAACAGCGCTGCTTTGTTTGGCAAAGGCAGAGTTTACATTGTTTTTCAATGGGCATCCAAAAATGCTTTTCGGCTGCATTCAGAGAGTGAGCCTGGAAGCACCGTTTGCTCGTTGGGCTCTTCGTTAAGCTGCCAGGGCTGCCACGCACGGCTGGCTGCAGGGCACCTTTCGCCAAGCAGCTTGCGTTTTTGGGATGGGCCAGATGGAAAGAACCCTAGCTGTACACAGAGGCAGTTAAAACAGATCCTAGAACTCCAGCGTGTATTTGGAGGAAGCATCTACCATTCTTCTACATATCATAGGGATTTGCGTACACATAAAACTATCTGTGCATTTAAGCTGGTGTAAAGCTACTACATATGTTGTTCACTGAGGTAAAAAAAGCTACTGTATTTATACCATTACATCGGGTTAAGTATACGTATACCAGCAGAGCTGCATCAAAGCTCTGGAATAAAAAGAAGTGAGTATGAATATATTAAATTGCTAAAATTTCTAGTATAAAAAAGGCAAAAGTACAGCGAAGCACCAAAGGAGCAGCATCAGACTTCTAGAGGAGATGAAATGTTGATGCAAAGAGCTGAAGGGGACTATTTCAGACCTGCATTTTCACTGCCTTAATTAACCTTAGGTCTGTTTTCAGCCAATTAATGCTGTTACAATGCAGGGTTCCCCTCTTCACCCATTTCATCTGGTTCCATCAGAGACATTTTTGACATTACACTGTCTCAGGACACATTTCTGAATCCTGACAATCGAAAAACCTAACTTCTGACTCTCAAGACGAGGTTACTACAAGAGAGAGATCAGAAAGTCTATTGGAAAACAAATCTTTCCTAGAAAATGTTCTTATTCCCTGTACAGTAGCCAACATAAAACTTGGAAAACACAGCGAAAAACAGAATTGCTGGTAGTGCTAAAATCTTGACTCATGAAAAATTCTAAGTCTTTACTGAGATGCAAAAAGATTTTGTTCCAGAAATGAGACTATGGCTAGGCCACCGTCTGTTATTTTACGATTCTAAGCAAGCCCATGCACAATAAGATGATAACCACAGAAATCCATGATCCCCCGTACCAACAGAGCGTGAGGGAATGGCCAGAAAATGAACGGCGTACTTTGGCGAGCCTGAATCTCTGCCTGCATTTTCATGATCTCCCTCCACACAGAGCTGAAAAGATCTGTAGCGGTGGTAAGGAACGAACTGCCAAGCTTGTGAGCACAAAGGTCCAATACGACCTGCTTTTGTAATGTCATCAAATCTGATTTTGGAGACCTTGAAAATGGGTCTGGCATGAGAAGACGAAGGGGGAACTACTCCCCAAACACCCATGCAAGCCCTCACGTAAAGACAGCGAGCAGGGGAAGGCACTCGTGGATGACTTCACCAGCACTGCGTCAAGGATATTTGCAGTTTTGTTGCTCACAGGTTGTTATTGCCACACCTTGTTCAAATTCCACTGTGTGTGCGCTGAGAAAAAGGAAGGAAGCAGGAGAGACACCAAATCTGTGACACACTTTATAACGTACCCAGTGAATACAATTATTATTCATGGTTTCTGCGTCGGGTGGGTTTCGGTGCCCTTTGTATTAGCTCCTTTGTGAGCCAGCTCAGTCTCGCTGCTTTCCATTAGAGCTATTGTCAGAAATCTATATTGCATCTCCAAGTCCATTAAAATATTGCTTCCTGTCTTTTTTAGATAATAATATCAGACACATATATCAGTTTTCTGCAGGGAGATGTTGCAGGCAGTATTTCTAATGGCAGCTGAAGATGGAGACCCCAATTCTGATCCCACTGACACTGGTGTGCAGCAAGGGCAATCTTCTAGAAGCCAAGAGAATTACACCATGCCTGAGCACCGGGCTTCAGTGCTTTTATGGCAATAATTTGCCTTCAGCACAAGTTAAATTGTCTGAAAGGAAGCTGGATGTTTCAATAACCTTGTGCTTGTCTAAGCATGACCATGTAACTAGCAGTTTGCTCAAAGGTGTCTTTTAATAACAATTTGTTACTGGAAGGTGCGTTTTATTCGCTGTATATTTTTGTCACTTATTTCAAGTGGGTTCTTTTATTTAATTGACAAGATAATTGTAGGCAATGTTGTTCTTAAGGCTTTTTAAAGTATTTTTTTTTTTTAGAAAGGTATGTGCATGATTTCAGAAGGCATTTTCAAAATCATAGGGATTCTGCATAAATGGAATTTAAATTGGTGATTAAAAGTTAAACTGAGAAAAAAAGAGCAGTAACCTTTCTGACTGTGGAACCAAACAGCTGGTTGAGTAAAATTACTTGCTAGGAGGCATTCAGTAATGAACAGGAATGGATATTTTAAATTATTTTCACAGAAAGTAAATCCCTTTTATATAATTTGGATTAAATACTAAGAGGCTGAAACACCCTTTGCACAAAGCCTCAATGAAACAATAGGAAGATACTCCCATTTCCATTTCTGTTTTTCAACCACCCAATGCAAGTATCATGAGATAGGTAAAACAGCCAAGTATAGAGGTTCTGTACCACAGAGCTCATACACGGCTATCAGGAAACGACATTGCACCTTACAGCTCCTGGGCTATTAGCAGAAACCCTGCCTCACTAGGAGTCAGTGACAAATTTCCAGCCATCAATGAGATCTCCCCGCTCATTTCTCATCCTGCCGCGCTCGCCTGTGTTACCAAAGACCTCAGTTCCTTACACGCTCGCTTTTCAGATTATCCATCCAGGGTTCTTGAATACAACAGGCCATTACATTTCAGCAGCACACCTTGTAATGACCTAGGGTTAATTTGTAATCCTCATGAGATGAAAAAACCCTTAATTATCTCATGTGCTTTAAAGAAAACACATCTCATTGTCCTTTCCCAGGGTTTCTGAAGAGCTGTTTGAGGCAGTGTCTTTCATACTTTGCATAGGGATAACTATTAACTGTAAATAACAATTCACGTCAACCTGTATATTCTTCTCAGACTATACAAACACAGACTGTCACAAATTATCACAGACAGAAGGGTTTTTCCAACTCCAAGTATAAAAAAATGTCATCCCTCAAGTGCAATGCATTGGTTATTCTTAAATAACCAGCAGTTGGGAGTTCTGGAAGTCTCACAAAATCTGTTGATCTGTTTCCTTTGCCAGACATGGAATATTGATTTTTTTTCCTTTCTTTTCAAATGACAACTGCCTTTAGTCATTTCATGTCCACCGGTGCATCATGTCCTTCTCATGTTTCCCAATAATGATTTATATTTAGTTTCACAAGATTAAATGCACTGTGCTATTGTGAAGAGAGATGTACAAATTTCCATGCACAGTACCACAGATGTTTTCCAACTAACAGCTGCAGGAACATTTCCAGCATAGTTCTATCTCATGCTACCAGGACATTTCACTAACATAGTCTCGACTCTTGCCAAAAGAAATAATTCAGATGCACTTTCTCAGATGTACAGTTAGTAGGTAGAGCTCTGCCTGTGTGGAAATATCTGGGTCAAACTCAAGAGTTCATACTGCCTATCTCAGATCACATATCACACAGTTCCCGAAATACTTCCAGAGCGTGCAGAAAATCCTCCAAGACCTTGCCTAATCTGTGTCAGCTTCTCCTCCTGCTGTCAGCACAATCCATGGAAAAGCTCACATCTCCTTCAGTGGAAGGAAAGCTAGGCTCCCGCAGCAAGAATTCCGGAGCAAGGACAGGCAACCAAGACCACTGTATCCAGTTGAGCTGCCAGGTGGTTTTTAGCAAACAGGAGTGTGTGTCACTTCGTAAAATCTGCAACCTTTCTTCTATACAAAAGAGCATCAGCGAAAGTGATCCTGAGCCACGCAGAAAAGTACAAGTTCCCATCTTGGTGGGCAGCAAATTAGCTATTTTAAAAGGCATAAAAAGGTATACAGGTGTTGTGGAAGTACTATATGTTTTGCAAGATAATAAAGCCTACAATGCTGATATGAACTTTCTAGGACATAAAATATCCAATTGTAGATGATGATGTCTAAAGCCAAGTACAGCCACAGTCAGGTAATTAATGAGAACTGCCTTTAGGTGGTCACATGCAGAATAGAAAGGAATTTCTGTTTTCTGGAATGGAAAAATGTAAGAAAACCTCTATCAAATGAGCCACAGAGAAGGAATTTCTAAGGTACTGGTACTCACATTTTCTCCCTTCCTTAAAACTACAATAAAGTTGTTTTAGCTGAAGGCTCATTTGGAGTAGGTACACTCAAGAGGGCACAGCTGCCGTTGCCTTAATTTACATTGATGTTCCTTCCCGTGCTCCTAGCCATCATCATTGTTGCACTCACTGTGGACAACTATTCGACCTCATTTACCTTTGAAATTAGCTCTGCTCTGAGCAGGAGTTTGACCTAGAAAATCTCCAGAGGTCCCTTCCAACCTGAGCTATTCTTCAAATTTATGACTACTTACTGCAGTTAACACCTTTACATTTCCAATGCCCATTTACTCCCTAATCTTGGATTGTGAACGTTGGTAATTTTCTGCATCTCCTGTATTGCCATATTACCACTCTGTTTTGCTTCTAGCACTATTAAGAAAGCCCACAGGGCATTATATTGTAGTTTAGAAGGTGATTCAAGAAAACATAGCTCTTCGAATTATACAAGAACTAAAGTTAATGGCAGATGATGACTATTTGAACAAAGCTTTTTGAAAACTGGGCACCACTTTATCCCCTAAAAGGGCAGGCTAAAAAGGTTTGGATACAGACAGTTAAACTAAGACGGATTTTTCTCCCTCTAGTAATTTGGATTCAGGCACATAGATCATACATATAAAACAAAATTAAGGAGAAATGTGCATGAAGTATTACTTTCAGCTAGCTGTTCCACTGTATCATTCACACTGACAATATTAAAAGGGTAAAATCAGAAATGCTGTACGGGAGGAGATAACGTCCTATCTGCTATTGGCATTCTCGAGTGTTTCGACAGGCATTTCAGACTAGTCATCTGGTTTTTTAGGAACAACGATTGATTTAGAGCTGCAATCCCTAGGGTGAGGGACATAGTGTGAAGGTTTGACTATTATCAAGTTAAACGGAACAGACTTGGAATAGATTAGAACATTTTGGAGAAAATACCTGTTCTGGTTGAGAAAATTACATTATGGTGCCATTTATTTAGTAAAAATAAATCAGGTAAAAAGGTTAATGTAGTGCCTGCAGTTCTCCTCTCCAAATTAATCACTGAATGTGAAAGAGGTACTTAATTTGCTCAACGTAAGCATGTATTTCACTGTTCTGGATGAAAGCACAAGTATGCCTCCGTGTTTCAAGAAGCTCTGTGCTGACAAGAGATAGCAAGAGAATCTTCGTCGGCTCAAATAGCAGGGTTTGTTTCCCTGGTAAATCATTTATA
>NW_009720306.1:9447-13850 GCF_000703405.1 Apaloderma vittatum
GAAGTTGCAAGTGACTTTTGGAAAGCAATGTGGTAACAGCTATGAAGTCCTATGAGGCCGTGATGTCACGCTTGATCTGACACTCCGGTGATTCAGCTTATAGTGATTTGTAATGTCAACAGACTTCTTTTAACAGGCAATGCTGCAGACCTAGAATCAAAACCAAGTGGTTACATACATTAGGGTGGCCTCTCCCCACATGGCAGGTGATAGCTTCTGAGAAGGGAGAGCACTCAAAATGACAATTAATTTAAAAGAGAGAACAGACAGCACAATTGCACAATTTGTTGATGGTGAATGATACATGTAGCCACTGCTGCTCTGTTACCTTTATTTTAAAAGTGGATTTTGGTATCTGAGCATGCAAGCCATTTTATTTCTTTGTTAAGCTTTTTTTTTTCCCCCAAGCTGACAAATATTTATTTGGACAGGGAATTTATGCCGCCTTTGTCCTTATCTGTTTGGGGAAAAGTAAACCAACGTAGAGTGCTCTGGAAAGGGGGCTTGCTTGCTGCTAGTCGCTTTTACTGGTCAGATGCTTCTTCCTGTTCCATGCCAGGACAAGAGCTTATCTTCAGTTTCATGCACAGAACAGCTGAATTCTGCTTCTGAAACTGAAGCCAGGGTTTGTCTACCCGGCTGCAGTGGAAATATACATTTCAAGCTGAAAGAAATGAAGGAGCCTTCATCTAGTTTCTTTTTTTCCTTTGCCACATACTTCAGGAATACTAGATTCATTTTTTTCAAAGGCAAATTCATTATTGCCTGTAAGAGCAAGCATAGCTAATGTACTTATAACATAGAACAATCTTATATGTGCTGACTGGCACACTACTTACTCGGAAAATTAGCATTCCTTTGATTCATTGCACACAAAGGATAAGATTTGCAAAAATAACTAGCGATTTTGGATAGGTCAGTTTTCACAGCGGTCAAAGTTCAGTGCTCAAATCCATCCCATTACTTTTTCAGAGTTTCTGTTTGCTGATGATTTTGACTTGATGAGCACTTACTCCCAGGAAGCTGGGCAAAGTCTTGTCAAGTAATTTCACCATAAACTATTTATTAGGATTGTCCTTGTTGCCTTCTGCTGTTTTTCATAACGTTCCACAAAATTGTTTTGCAAACTGTGCTACTAGACAAAGAGGCTAGACAAACTGAGAACAGTTTGGAAAAGAATGATAGGACTTTTTCATTATTTTTTTTAAAGTTTTTTGTGTTTTGTTCTTTAAACTGACATCAGTATTGCCTTCTCTGGGCGGATCAAAACTTTCTTGTTATTTAAAAGATCTCAGGTTAGCGATAAATAGAGCTAAGTTATAACTTAATGGTTGGAGTCAAAGCACAAAGGAATAACTACACTTACTCAGTCACGCTACACAGAACTTGACTAGCTAAAACCAAACAGCAATTATTATTAAAAGCTTGCATGACTATCCCTTCGGGATAGCCAAATGCTTTACAAAAATTTTAATTTAGCCATGCTGGACTTTGGTTTACATAAGTTGGGTGGTTATGAAAATTAGCATTAACCTTTGCATCTGTGGCTTTAAGTGACTGGCCAGAAGTCGTGCACTGAGCAGCGCTCAGGTCTCCAAAGCAGAACACAAAGTCAAACCACAATACCATCTGTTTCTCCCTCTGAAGCATGTTAAAACAACGCAGATGGAAATGTCCACTGCAAAGATACATGTTCTTCCCTTTTCCATGTGTTGGGATTTGGCTGTGAATCCTCTAGCATCTTTTCTTTCTCACCACTCTGGCAGAAAAATCAGGCACTGTGTAAGAGGAAAAGAAAGTACGACAAATGCCTTATATGTGGGATTTTCTTGTTTCTGCTAAAGTGGATCTCCAACTGATCTAGTATTTACTGGTTTGCCATCTCCCTAGAGCCCAGTCTGTGCTACGGCAGCGGCCACCTGTGTAGTTACACTTGCATGCTGTCACGCTGATTTGGGAGCCAAGCAGCCCATGTTGCTGTAAGCCATCCGCACGTCTGGACAGCAAGACCACCGTACCTGCTGCTGGTGACAATGCAGTTGTCCTGTCAAGTCTCTTTAAATAAAATAGATGCGCTTCATTTCCCCCCAGCAGGGATGAACAGGCCTTCTCTCTGGGACCAACACAAACCTCTTCCTTGACTGACAGAGCACTTGGCATCGTTAAACTGTTGAAGTCCTCAGATTTTTGTATGGTGCGTGACGTTGCTGCAGTCAGAACACCTGCCTGTAATGGTGCGACGGCGTTACTCCAAGCACGCTTCATTACATTCACCAATTTTTTTCCCTCTGGGTTTAGTATTGCCTCTTTTGCTTTGTCCCCGAGCCACAGGCCCAAACACAGAGTTCCTGCTGCTTAACTCCATCTCTTTCTCAGCAGCCTCTAAATCCTTGGCAGCCACTTGCTTGTGGCAGCCTGCCCACCATAACCCTCAGCTGCTCCGGGCACACGCTGTGTCTTGCTTCTGGGAGTGTGTACAACTGGGCTAGTTCGCCCCCTGGGCAGCTGTGTCCGCACCTAGGCCACCTACTACAGAGGCCTGAAGCAATCCTGGGAGACCTGGCCTTCAAGTGACCATCCTTCTAGGACAACCTGCTCTGAGATCCCTCCTGCACCAGGTGACTCACTCCTCAGTCTCCAGGATTTCTGTCAGGAGGAGTTATTGATCCAGCAGGTGACTTTCAGCTCAGTTGGGCACCACTTAAACTGTCCTCTCCTGGCCTTGCTGAGGACCAGTGTCCTTGCTGAGGACATGTGTATCCAGCTGAGGACATACTCAGCACAAGATGAAAAAAAGAAACTGTGATGCAGTAAGCTAGCACTAGAGGTTCCTGCCAAACCATCAATTCCACAGTCTGCTGGTGTGAGGACGTGCCGCACCGCCTCAGGCTCCCAGTTCTGACATGCAAAATGTTCTGGGAAGGGCCCTGATGGAAATCCCTTGAGCAAATACTCAGAATATGTAAGAAGTGCTCTAACTGCGGGAGCGGAACCATCTCCGCACAGCATTAGTTAGATCTCCAGTAAGAATTTCCCAGCAAGGAGCATCAGCTCAATTGTCTTCACTTGGTTGCTGCCAACCGATTCTAGAAAACCCTAACAGCTTCACAGAATTCTTAAACACTGATCCTTAAACAATGAAATGGAGAAGAATTAGAAAGAAATTGGGAAAGCTAGATAAAATTCCAGTGGGATTTGCCCTTCTCAGTTCTAAAAGGCATATCCTATTCCAAGATAAGAAGTAAAAAAAATGCAAGGGAGCAGCACACAGCAAGCTTGGATTCAAAGAGCAGATCACCTTATGCATAGAGGACTTGGGCTGCTGCAACCAAAAGAGCCTTTCGTTTCACTCCTATAAGCGTGGCCTTAGAGTTACTAGAGAAAGGGTTAAAAAAGCTTATGAGATTAATTTTTAGCTAACTGATTCAGAGTTGTCAGGAAATAAATAGAAAAGAAAAAAAATCTATGCTCCCTTTACGCTTGATTGATGTCATTGCGCTTATTATCTCTAGAGGAAATCCTCCTTTGTGTGCTGTCTGAACAGCTAATAACTACAGATTCTGGACGGAGTTTAAAGAAAATGAATTGCCTTTGCTCTGAACTTCATGCTTTTATCTGTTAATTTCAACCTCTAGTGGTATAGCAAGGTTTTGCTACTCATCTTCACAGGGCCAGGATTTTCATGCAAAGTATTTATTCTGTTCCTGGTCTTTACTGTATAGTATCGTAACACAAACCTAGCCTCCTCTGGGGAAAAAACGGAAAAAAACCCACCTTTTTTCTTTGTCACCACCAAAAATTTGAACACTCACAAGTTCAGTCATCCAGTTCTTAAGTCGAGTGGACAAAAGGAATAAACAGAGCTGTGAGAAAACCATCTCGGCTTCCCCAGCACTTCGGGCGTGTGTCTTCTGGTCTGTCAGTGGGGCTGCCAGACAGTGCCTGCCATCTGGAAACAACAAGAAAAGGGACAGTGAATCCCTCCTGCAGGCCTTTGTGTGGGGAAAAAAGGCCGAGTTATAGGAATAAAATGAGTAAAGGGTCAATTGCCGTTTACATCTTGCACGGCAGGATTAAGTCAACTCTAGGCATGACAGGGAGCTCGGTCCCAGCATATGGAGCCCAGGAGACAGGGTATGGACACAAAAGCAGCAAAAATTTGAGACTTTTGCTAAGTGTCTGCACACAAACGTACTTGTAAATAAAATGCCTTTGGTTCCTGTTTCCTGACTGTTAGAAATTTTAACTTTTAAAGCTTTAACCTGCCTGCTGTCAAAAGCGTCACTGAGGGAAGCGACCTTTTAACTTTCTCCATTGCTGGGGCTGCTAGAAGGAGCCGAACTGGAGAGCGGGGACAGCTGAGGGCCCTCACGGCCCTGCCCGGCCGGCTCTTCCCCGCTGCC
>NW_009720307.1:0-32668 GCF_000703405.1 Apaloderma vittatum
CTGAAAAACAGTGTGGCAGGAAAAAGATGAGGAAAAACTGATCCGGGGTAATTTTCCCTAGCCAGTTAACAGAACGGCACAAATTACTGTGTTGGCACCGTATGAAAGGAGCAGGGAGAGCGAAAAACGACTCAGAAAAAAAGCTTTGTCAATTTAAATGTGTGCCGCAGAATTTGCAGTGCTGTTTTTCGACACTGATGTTTGTGTAAGGAGTCTCAGGAGCATTTGTGTGCCAGTACAGCTGCTCGTGTGGCTTTGCTGTGAGCGGGTTTGGGGATCTCTGCTTGGTTTAGAATAAGCCTCGCTAGTAACCGTTCTTTGTTCTGCTCTTGTTTGTATTAGGTCATCTTTGCTTTAGAATCGCACTGAAATAAATCATGCGTGGTTTCAGTGCCCCAGTTTTGAACAATGTGTTTTAAAAGTGTAGATCACAGAGAAGAGAACTGGGGAAAACAGTGTACACCATGGCCATTTAAACCGGCCAATTACTTTTTCTGGGAAAGATCTGTAGTTGATTGAATTAAGTCTGAAAGCATCGCAACAGTAAAGCTGAATGTAAGAGATGGAAATAGCCAAACTGACAGAAAGAAAATGTATGTAAGTGAAATAAAAGAAACTAGAAAGCTCTTTAGAACCTCACTGAATAATCATAGAATGTGTTGGCTTGGGAGGGGCCTTTGAAGGTCCTCTAGTCCAACCCCCCTGCAATGAGCAGGGAATAATGAGTACATACATGTCTTAAGGACACACTAATTATGGGGATGTTAGTGACTGACATGTAGATACAGCTTTAAGCAACTGTGTAAAATGAACAGTAAATTAAGGACATTTTTATTTTAAAGCGGTCACTGTGATGTCACTGATTTTTTTATCCATTTTTGAGTATCTCAGTCTTAATAGTTTGGTTTTATTACCTATTTCTTTTGAAAGTGCAGACTTCAGGAAGTGCAGGCCCTTAAAAGAGGCTGCTCTGGAAAGTAAAATCACTGAACAGAATTGTTTCTGTTTAGCTCAAACCAAGACATACCTCTGTGATAAGTTTTTTCCATGAGAAAGCTGGAGGTTCTGGGATAAAGACTGTGATCTCTTAGTGGGACACTAGGAGTAGTTGCGTGGGAAAGACAGTAGGCAAGGGGTAAAAAAAGTTGAAGAGACTGGAACTGCGTAAAGATTGATCAAGGGATGCAACTGGTACTAGCATCTCACTAGGGATGGAACAAAAAGGGTAAAGGTGCTATGTATTGCGTTAGTTCTATGGCTTGAAAGAGCCTTGAAATTCTGACTCACTGATTCTTTGCCTTAGGAAATTGTATGTAAAATATAGTGGCAAAGGGTGTTTTCAGTCAGTTAGTCCCAGTAATTGTGCACATACATACACACATCTGTGTCATAATACAGATAGAACATAAATTACATGAACATTTTTCTTGTAGTCACTCTTCCGTGCATTCTTTTAGGTGGATAAATAAAAGTTCTCTTCACTTGGTTATTTAAAAAAAAGGCAGTTAAATAGTTAGTTCATCTGGCTCAGTTTTGCTGTGCACAGTTGAATTCAGCCTCTGGCATAGTGTTTCTGTGAGATACAAATCAAGTTACTAAAACCAGACCTTGCCAGACAGTTACAAAATGTGAATTTATCATTTTATGGATGCATTACTTTGTATACAATGGCCTGATATGTTTTGATAGTATTTGGAATACTCAAAAGACCTCATCAGTATTTTGTATTTATTGCTCAATATATTATCATTAACTGTTCCTTCACTGTAGTTTCGTCTGGCATTATTAAAGAATGTATATAATCTAACTAGAATGCTTCTGGCTGTTACTAAGTGCAACTGGTTTTGGGGTGGGGGTTTTTTGGTGTTTTTTTTTTAATAGGACTATTGTGCACTAGCAATTCTGTTCAATTGTATTTTTAAGGTATAAAATGAAGTATAGTGTGTCTATTTTGGAGCTGAGCGCGAATGCAAGTAAGCATAATGCAACTAAGTGATGTGGAATTTGGCTAACATTCTTGCAGCTGATGCCAGCACTTAACAAGACTTGGATACTTGTTCTCTCTCGTTGTGTTGAATGAGAACATTGGTCAGGCATACTGTACATTGGAAATGTTCTTGGCACAATATCAGGCTTTCACAATTGCTCTTTAATCCACAGTTGTCAGGTAATTAGGGTAAAACTCATGATGAAAATAATCAAACAGCATTAAAGTGCTGTTGATGTAGCTAGACAAAGGAGACACCATGAGCTAACGTACCCAGTTGCTCCTTTTAAAAATACATTAATGATAAATCATGCAATGATAATGCTAGTAGACAGAATTTAATTTCATGAGGATAAGATACACGTAGACTTTCTTCGCTATAATACTGATTTATCTTTCATGTTGCACATTTCTCTCATGCCAGAATACACTTCTTCTCAGGCTGATTTCAATAGATGTTTTCTTTTCTTCTTGGATGTAAGAATTGCTGTTAATGATAGGGATGGTTTTGTTTAGCAATATCTTTCATAAACAGTTTCTTTTTTGATTATATGCAATCTGAATAGAAGATATGAGCAAGAATAAACAGCCCGCATTAAAATAAGTGAAATTCTGTAAAGATCAATCTATTACGGAATGAATGAACATAGGCAGTAGTGAAAGATGCAAAACAGCCACCCAACTGTTCATGCTTTAAGTTGTGGCAAAAATAAGCATTTTTTATAAAATTACAGAAATTATAGCTGTTAGGAACTTGTATGGTGGAGTAATGACTGCCTTAGTATTACTGATGGATCACTTAATATCATACAACAGTGTATAATGCTCTGTGTTCAAACCAGTAGTAAGACTCTCAAAGTGTGCTACAATTTTCTCCAGCTGTCCTGTCACTTATTCCCATTTCCAGCTCTTTTAGTTCCATCGATTCTTGTTCTGTGCCATAACTAGAATTTTTCTTACCCATGTGTTTCCATTTATTTCCTTCCTCATATTCGTCAGGTCTTCACACTTCATGATGTATCTTCTCGTTTTCACCGACTGCCATAATCCTTGTTTGATTTCGTTTTTGTTTTGTTTTCTAAGTAATTTATATGAATTCAGCATTCTGTGTTATGTCAAATTTTTCCTGCACAACTCTCATCATTCTCTTTTCTCATTCTCCAGCATGGTGGTAGAAACTATTAGAATTGCTTTTCAAGTTCAATGGCAAGAGTTTGTCCCTTATGGCTGTCTGAGGCATGTGGAGACTGGTAGATCAAAAATCCTTTCAGCTGTTACTTTTGTATAAGTGCTTTGTAAGCTGTTTGGCATAAGGGTGTTTGGCACATGTCTATCTAGACAGCTTAGTATTTTTGCAAATTACAGTTTTGAAATACCTTACCCAGAGGGATGGTAGATGTTCTGCTACATCCCAGAGCATGTTGTATGAATGAGATTTAAAATTAAAACGAAGCAAAATCATACTTAGGCTGTCAGGTATGGACAAAACCAGCTGATGAGTACGCCAGCTTTAAAAGGACTAGACAAAATACGTTTCCTAAGTATCCCATGAAACCATTGATCATGTATCCTCAAATTCACATAATTATGCCTGTGTTCCTATATATATTGTGCCATTTTCTCTACCTATAAGTTCTAATTTATCTTAAACAATTTATGTTCCATGTTTGGCACATCTTTTTCTGACCTTGGGTTTCAAAAGTTGCTTGCTCCTCCCTAGGATCAGCTAGTTGTTGTTATATTTAGCTTTTCATGCAGAATGAGTGCTCCCAAAGAAAAGATATCAATGACAAGTTCCTTTTTATGAGTGCAGTAGCAGCATTTGTCAAACTGAATCACTAACAATATGGAAAAAGTACCATTTTCTTCTTGCCTCTTCTGAAAACCTCATTAGGTTTGAAGTAGCATTCATCTAGGTATACAGTGACGTAGACCCGTCTTCAGTGTCAGCAAAGAGGTGATATGCCACATCACTTTCTTGTTCTCAATGACGATTTCTGACAGTAAGGCTCATTCTTCCCTTACTTTTGTTTTATGTCTCACAATGCTGTTACGTCTTTTTTACAATACCCAATAGAGATGCTCAGGCTGCGCTATTCAAAACAGCTATTTCAACTGCAGTTGTAAGAGTGGGTGCTTACTGATATTCAATGTTTCTTATACAAGTACTGGTGGAATTTCTTCCTTTTTTGAAAGTGTGTTCAGTAGAGGATTTGAAGGTTTAGTATAATCTTGAATAGAATTCTTGCTGCAATAAAATAAATTCTTCATGTCTATTTTAAAAATGAAAATTGTCACATTGACAAGAATTCTCTTCATGGTAGATAATAAAATATGCAAATGAAGTTGTCTTATTCTATATTTTGGTCAGTTTGCCATTGGATGGCAGCAGAAAATTATTTCACTGACAGTTCGTACCTGCTGCGGACACGATACATATATTCTGCATACATCAGAATAATCTTATACAAACAGGGTAGTTCTTATCCTCCATTTAGAGAAAGGCGCATTCCTAAGATTTAGGTGTAATTTTTGGTTTCTATGAGGGTATAATTCTTTTTCATCATACTTGGAATAAGAAAAGGCCCAAACCAATAAAAGGCAAGTGCACCAAACTGTTTATAAAGTTATTTTAAATAAAATATGTTCTATGCTTTGGTTTGATTTTATTTATTTTTTTTACAGATTGATGCATGATATTAGTTGAAGGGTCCAGGTGAAGCACAGAAAAATAGTTATAATTTTGAAACAGTAAGTGTACCTGACAGACACTACTACTTACAGAGTGTCAGATTAATGTTTTTTATAGGTATAGGCCATACATAGTAATAATTTACTGTATGATATTATACATGGAACCCAAGATACATATAATTCTGTTTCTGGAATTAGGCAGCTGCTTCCTGTGATTAGCTGTTTTGGGAACCTCTGTTCAGCAGTCCCTTTTAAGGAGTGGTTGTAACAGTCTCTGTTCTATGGGGAGGAGAAACCAGATATGGAAAGCCCAAGAATAGGAAAAATAATCAAAAAGCAAATAAATGAAATTTTAATTGCTTTCTTGAACCCCCAGACATTCATACAAACAAAATCAGACAGTGCAGCAGTTCAGTTTCAGGATTTGGTCATCTTATCATTTGTGTCTAAAGCTAAGGAATTAAGTTTGCTTTGCTTTGGTATGTTAATGTGGAAACTTCTTTACTACTGGGAATCGATCCTAGTGGTCACAGTCATCCCAAAGTGAGCACATTTTGGGAAATAAAACTCCATCCCATCTGCCTTATGACACCTAGCTTTACAGAAACCTTGTAAGATTCACAGCAAAAGATAGGTGTGGATTATCGTAGAATCATAGAACAATTCAGGTTGGAAAAGACCCTTGGGATCATCGAGTCCAACCATTAACCCTACACTACAAGTGCACCCCTAAACCCTGTCACCCAACACCACATCTAAACGACACTTGAACACATCCAGGGATGGCGACTCAACCACCTCCCTAGGCAGTCTGTTCCAGTGTCTGACCGCTCTTTCCGTGAAGAATTTCTTCCTAATGTCCAGTTTAAACTTTCCCTGTTGCAACTTGCAACCATTCCCCCTGGTTCTGTCCCTTATTACCTGTGAGAAGAGACCAGCACCAACCTCTCTACAATGTCCTTTCAAGTAATTGTAGAGCATGATGAGATCCCCCCTCAGCCTCCTCTTTGTCAAACTGAACAGACCCAGCTCCCTCAGTTGCTCCTCATAAGGAGCGATATATGCAGAATATATGTATCGTGTCTGCAGCAGGTACGAACTGTCAGTGAAATAATTTTCTGCTGCCATCCAATGGCAAACTGACCAAAATATAGAATAAGACAACTTCATTTGCATATTTTATTATCTACCATGAATAGCATTCTTGTCAATTATATGTGGTTGTGCAAGCATACATGTGTATGCTTTTAAATATTTTTAAAACATCCAATGATTTTGAAAGTACTTTTGTAAACACAAAGTTCAGTGTTTATTGCTAATAAACAAATATATACAATTTTTTTTTATATAATAAGCAAAAAAAAGGTGATTGCTCTTTTACTGCTGCCATTTAGTTTTTTTCCCAAAAAGTGACTTACCTGAATCAAAATAAAATTATTGCATTTTTTCTTTAATTCTAAATGTGATTCACTGATTTAATAATACTTTCTTCCTTCATGATGTATTTTTGAAATTTGAATAATTATTTAAATACAACTACTTCAAAAATTTTGCAGGTTCCTTCCAACTGAAATATTTTATTTTAGTCTGTTGTAGTTTTGTCTTGTCTTGTCTTGTCTTTTGAATATGTCATCCATCAGCTTGTCTGTGCAAAGAGAGCAAGCATAGCAATTTTTAAAAATATCTCTTGCTCACTTTTTGCGTTTGTCTGTGTGTGAAATAGAGAAAGTGAAATTGCTTTCCTTAGAATAGTTTTTGATGGTTAGATATAAAAATTTAGGTAACTTGTTTCTCATGTCCCTATAACTTCTGTATTTGTGAGCTACTCTTACAAGGTTTTGTTTGTAACATTAAAAGTAGATACTTCCATCCTGTGTATCACGTGTCAGCATACAGAACGGCAGTTGCTGCAGAGGTGTGTTTTTTCAGTAGTGGCAACATTTTGTTTTGCTGAGTTTTGTAACATATTATTTCTATGTCAGTATTTCACAACAGCGGCTTCCAAATACAATTAGGCCTTTTTCCTTTCATCTTTGAGCTGAGTATGGTGATGTTTTTGTTTTATAGTTTGTGATTTGGTTATGGTGAAGATGTCCTTACTAGTGAAGACAATTATTGATCATTTAATTTCAGGGAGGATCCCTTGCAGTGTTCAGAGTATGCAGGTGTGGTTCAGCCATGTGGTATATAAGACAAGTCTGTAAAGTGGAAATTTAACAAGCAGGAAAAAAAATGCATATTTTGCAAGGTAATAGACTACAAGAAATTTGGGACAAATAATGGAAGCATAAATGATGTAATTACTAAATAATAGGGATGTAAAATCTGTATAAAGAGTTTCTAATTACAGTTAGCCTTAGCAAGAGATATTTGGTGCTATCAATGGCAAAGGAAAAAACATTTAGGAGATGAGGGGCATTTCGTTTTAATGCAAATGTATCTTCAGTCATAACTGGTGAAATACATGTGATAGAAAAAGTAAGAGACAATGGTAATGCTTAGCATAAGTTCTCATAGAATTCTATGAATCTGGTGAGGGTTCATTTGCCTGCTGAATAAATAACAACCTGAGTTAAATGGGGAGGCACTTCAGGTGTATTGGCCGTAACTTTTAAGCAAACCATTTAGACATTTAGGCTGACTTGTGATGCTGATCCATCTTTGACTTCTTGAGAAATTAATCCTGTCATAAGATATAGCTGCTTACCGGTAACCCTCTTTATCTCAATATGCTGAAGCTGCCTTACTGGCATCATGTCACAAAATTTCACTAGTTTCATATAGTTGAAAGACCTATCTCAGTTTCTATAGTCATATTCAGAGTTGAAGCACAAAAAGGGAGAATTGAGACAGGGCAGAATTCTAAATTATTTAATTGCCTCTGTTGACTGCAGCGTCCTTGTATGTATCAAGAACTTCTTAAGAGGACTGTGGATACTATGCCATAATATTCCTACTGGAAAATGTATCCTAATATTCTAGTTTTTCAGGTATAGCATGTTTTCCATATATATTCTATTTATATTCTTAGTGCTGTAAATGTAATTCTCTGGGAGGATGTTAGGGGAAAAAATGTAACAGCTCAAACCCTGTTATGTGAAAGAGCAAAAATCTTAAAAATGAAAATAATGAAAAAAACAGTGTACTTCTGTGACAAGTTCAATTTCAGACCCTAACTGAATCTTACTAATACTTCTCCAACTTCTGCTTTCTGATATGTTCCTTACTTCCTCCTCCTTACTTGACTGATACTACTATAATTTTTATTGATGGCTGTTTGTGTACATTTGTGAGTACTCAGGAAGCACACTGTCTTTAATTCTGTTTGACTTTTATTTTCTCCTGAGCAAGACCTGCTCATTGTCTTTCACATTTCTTTCAGCTACCCCTCCTCTTTATGTTGTTGTATTTCCTCACTGAAAAGAGGATTTTTTTCTGCTTTACTCTGGTAGAATTCCATTTCTTTTCATATTTATTTCATATTTCAGAAATACTAGAAGGCCTAAAATTCTTCTACTTTTTAACTAGTCTGTAAAACTCATTTTTTTTCCACAAAGGCTTCATACTATAATGACTTTTACATCAGGTCTTGGCAGTGTAAGTAAAACTCCTAATCTAAATAAATAGGATACCTTCACAAAAGAAAGCGAATATATGAGTTTAAGGGAAATAATTTTGCCCTAGCATTGTGAAGTCTAGCTCTTTAATAATCTGCTGATTTACAGCAGCCAGAAGAAAATAGTATATTTACATATAAAAAGTGTGTAAGGTTTAATTTTATGATCAGAGAAATTAAGCTTAAGGCCCTAAAATGCCATTGCAATTTATTTTGTGAAGTATTTTCATTACTGAGCAAGATGTAATTGAAAGCTTAAAAAGTCATGTATATCACAGTAAATAACAGTTGACCACATTCTTTACTAACATACAACTTTGTTAAGATATATATGCTAGCAAGCAGCTTACTGAATGTGGATTTATTATAGTGTTCTCATAAACTACTGATATATGATAAACACTTTAATTATGTAGTATGGAACAGATGCATGCTATATTGCTAGCATATTGAAAGCCAGGAAATATTTCAACACCTTGAAGCTAGCAAGTATGTAAAGCAGTAAGATAAAATCAGTAATAATCAGCTTTTGTATAGGGATTACACAACCCTTATTGAAGCAATAGGCCGTGCTTTACAGAATAAGAATGCCACTTTCCCAAAGAATGCAAGCAATGACTAGTAAACT
The DNA here is from genome assembly GCF_000703405.1 of Apaloderma vittatum. Taxonomy (NCBI): domain Eukaryota; kingdom Metazoa; phylum Chordata; class Aves; order Trogoniformes; family Trogonidae; genus Apaloderma; species Apaloderma vittatum. Next base: position 8,926 of record NW_009720307.1, read on the forward strand.
TGAATGTGCAAAACATGAGAGGAAGAGGTCTGGTTTATTTATTTTGGGGGAAAAAAAACTAACCAGCCACACCATTTTGAGTACAGTCTGAAGTGTGAAGCTGTAGAACAAACAAATCAGTAGAATAATAAAATAGATAAAGCACAGGCCTTTTAATTTAGAGATGATTTATAAGCAATAATGAAATAAAATGCTTTGAAAGAGAAAAGAGAATTAAAGGAAGTAAGAGCCATTTGTTTAAATAGAAAATGTTGATAGATTTCCTTGCTCAGTCCTTTAAAATACTGGTAATCTAAAAATCTATGAAAGGAATTGATGATGCATAATTTTTGATGAAAAGATGGCTTAAGTTTACCATTTATATATCCCAGTCACACAGACTTAGAGGCTTGTCTTGGCTATGTTTTTCATGCCCCAGTAAGATATCTCTATATTGGTTTAGCTCCTGCCAAGAACAAGTATATGGAAACCTATCGTTGAGCTAAGATGGAGTCTACTTAGACGATTTAGGATTTTTTTTTTAATTTAATATTTTGAATAGAGTACTGTACCACTGATTTTTTTAATTTGAAGATTTACTTTCAACTGATATGTAAACTTGGAATTTTTTTTTCCAATATATGAACAGCTTTAATTCTGTTCTTACACAATTTAGTATTTTTTATCATAGTATGTAAATCTTTTTTTCTTTCCTAATTTGGAGACTTGCTTGTTATTTTATCCACTTAATGGTAGATTCATGTATAATTCTGAGACACAAAATACTAGTCCTCACCATGAAGTGACAGCTGCTAAATCATTAGGAACCTGTCTGACTTGACATCTTGATAAATATCCTGCATCTAATTTGTGACAGGTGTGGTCCTTTGATGGCTTGTATAGGCAGACTATATGTTTAAATGGAGTGGAAAATTATCCATTATAATTTATAGGTAGTACTAGTAATTAGTGTTTATTGCCCAGACATGACTGAAAAATGCATTTATGATAGGATTTAAACATGAGATGATGGAGATGATGATGCCTGAGAACATGCATCAGGTGAAGATTCAAAACATGTTTTCTAGTTTGGATTTTTTTTTCTTTCTTAGCTTAACATTTGACTTTAAATATACTTTATTTGTATTGATAGCTGGATACTGAGTTAACCACTTACTGTCCCTATGAAAATATGGTGCAGTCTATCATTTAAGTGAGGGACAATCTCTGGTAATGACTACAGCTTGAACTAGCAGATGTAGATAATGTTTTTTGATACCTAAACTGGTCTTGCTGGTCTTGCCCAACAACATTTTCTTTAATATGTTTTTTAGGGTTTCATCAAAATTTTTTGTCCTTTCTACTAGATAGAGTACGTGCCAAGTTTTTCTTTTTAATTCAAGTATGTCTTTCTGAATGTTTGATGTTAAATTGACTTACAGCATTGAAAGTGAATCTGAGTTTCAGTCTTTTAAAGCAGTATTCTATAATTCTATGTTAGGTTGTAAGATGTTTTCTTAAAAGAAATTGAAGTATAAGAGAAATTATCTGCCTAGTGCACTCCTTTCCCTTCTTGTGTATTACCTGTTTCTCACTGTCATCCCAGAGCAGTCAGTCTGAAAGAGGATTTTTTAATTACATAGCCCTTAACATTTTCCCTCTACATCTGCTGTTAAATTAGATTTTTTATATGTGTAAAGTTTCTGAATTTCCTTTGAATGTGTTTAGATGAAGTGGTAAATTAACTGTTATTATGAGTGGACATGTGTTTACATGTTATTTGTATGGTGTTTTTTATTTCTTGTTTGTTCTTCTGTCATGGAAAATAGATTAACTATATGATTTCTTAAAGAATATGGGCCTTCCTGTACATGTAACTTTACATTTTGGAAGCAGGTGATATTATTATAAAGGCAAATATTGATAGATCATGCCTATAAATGTTTTCTGATATTTCATAATGTCTATTTTTATATGTATGTATATATATGTATGGATATATAACTCACGTATATACAAATGTCTGTGTATAAATATATATATCCCTTCTATATGAAGCTATCTCTTTATAAATCTATACCCTACAGTTATGAGGAAATACTCATCACTACTAGCTTCCTTAGTGATTTTTGCTTAGTGCATAAGAAAGACATCCTTCAAAAAATATGTTTAGAAAAATGAAAATGGCATCAATATTATGCAATTTGCAATTACTTTTCTACACCCTGGAAGAAATATTTATCTTTGCTTAATAGTCATTGTCAAAAGAAGAAAGAAAAATAATATTGGAGAGGGAAAACTAATTCTGAGTTATCATGGAAGTCTGTTTATTTTCCCACTTGGTTTTTAGTAATACTGTATTGATATTGGGAAGGAAATAATGTTCTCTACTGTTTTTTAAATATTTTAAGTTAATTAGCTGGTATGATAAGTGACTTGGTACTGTGTAATTTACTGAGAAACAGTGACCTACTTTAAGAGATAGCATTATAGAATCATAGAATGTTAGGGGCTGGAAGGGACCTCTAGAGATCATGTAGATGATGTGAACTTAGTAATAATTGATACTGTCTGATGCCTTTATTTCTGAAGGCAGGTACATGGTTTTGAAGTCAAGGGAAATCTTGCTGCAGACATAACCATAAAAAAGGAACCTTTTCTAAATGCATAACTAGTAGTATACCTGTAACACTATTGGGTTACCCTTCTATGAGCCTGAAAGGCAGAATTAGTACTTCTTACACACAAAGTGTGTGTTTCCTGTCCTCCATGCACACTCCTTCTCTCTCATTGGAAGTAATATTCCTGTTAGACATACAAAGCCATGCAGTCTCAGAATGGAAAGACAAATAATTGGATACAGAAATATAAATCAATACGAGGAATTTATATTGACTCCCCGCTCTCCTTATCCACATGAACAAAGGAGATGGTGATCGAGTATTCTGTGGTCAGGTCTAAATGCCTTTGAGTACTGTTTTGTTCATAGAGCATTCGGTGGCCTGTGATGTGAGTTAAAGTGCTAATTCTGGTCAGGATTAAGACTAGCTTTTTCATAACTGCTAATGGAGCATCAATAGCCAGGTCTGTGTGTGTAAAGAGGAGTTTGCTGCTGCAGTTCAAACTGTTCACCATATGTGATGAGTCAGAATTTGTTCATGGAATCAGCTGAAATTCAGTGAGCTGAAGAAGTTATCTTTGTAATTGTGGAGACAAAAGCAAACTTGAAAATAGGAAAGCATCATGATGACGATCTGAGTTTTAAATAGATGTATCAAAATATGGGTACACTATGTCTTGAGCAGCTGCCTCTGGAGAGTTACAAAGCATTATGGAGTATCATCTAGATAATGAACTGAATGTACCGAGAAAGAGTTATTTCATAAAAAATAAAAGCCTGAATAGGTGTGTGTAAAACTAGTAATTATTTGGGTATACAAATGAGGCATATTCTGTGTAACACACATGGTTTATTTTGTATAGACATAGCTTTCTTCTTAAAGTCCTATTGCCTTCTTTATGTCTGCTTGGGAGTGGCAACAGAACTAATAAGGAAGCATGGAGCCATTTTATTATTTAACTAATCTTCTCCAGCAATTTTAAAGCAAATTATTGATATGCTAATGATATCAGTAGTGATCTGCAGATAATACCAGTTGCTCTTCAGTTATTAATTAGGCTGAAGCTTTGTGTCAGTTAATACTAGAAGTGATTCATATTAGTTTAAATCCTTAATTGCATTTAATTATAGATTTGCTTATGAAACAAATGGCTGCATCTTTTCCATTAGCTCTGTTAGCCTGCCATTTGAAAGGATTAAGATTCTCTGCATCTTGGCTGTATTTTATATCTTACCTTGCACCTGGCCTAATTTCTCCAGAGCTCATTACTGATCTATTGCAGCTTTTCATCTAACCATATTAATGACATTACCCTTTTCATTACTCTTTACAGCAACTCATTTGGCTTGCCTGTCTTGACAGGAGGTGGTAGAAATTAATTGTAACATCTCAAACAAAACAACACATAATTTGTAAGCAGCATTCCTAATGTTGTAACAAATGAGTTAAATGAAGTTGAGTACAACTGAAACTTCTCTAACCAGTTGCTCATAGATAAAATCTAGACAATATTTTGCAAGAGTGTTTGTTGAGAATGTTCAGCATCATCTTTTGAGTGCTTTCGGAAATGACTATAAATATGGGCCCAAGCATAGAGAGCTGGGGTGAGATAAGATTTTAATGGAAAATTACATTTATTATCTTTTTGTATGGCCAAGTTTTTGAGGACTGAACTGCAAGGCAACAGAATTGCTTAGACTTTTGTTGTTGTTTGGCCATGAATGCTGGTAAGTTGTTCACCTAACAGATTAGTGAATGTGGTTGTTTGAAAGCTGTTATCATAAATACGGAAAGCTCCGTTACTGTGAGGTATGGTTGAGAGGATACACTTCAAATCTCTGTATCATTCCCCCAGAGGACTGATGGAACTAATGTATGGTTCAAAGAAGGGAAGCTACTTCAGCTCTGCCAACAACTGGATCTTGAGATGCAAGAAAGGATTTCTGCACCAGCCAGAGTAACCAAAAGCTTTGCACATGTAATCACAAAATCTTTATTTGTTGTTTAATTTTAGGTTACTTAAGCCTGTACTTTCTTACAGAGAGGAATGAGAAAAACTGTGCATCTTTGTCTTTACAAGTAGTATGATTTGGATTCATAACTGCGTTACAGTAGTTGAACCTATAAATAGTAACAGTTTGTGGATGAATAACACAGGACATCAGTCATTGTTACACTTCCAAGTGTATGATTGGGATAGAAGTTTGGCTATTAGCCTTTAGACTGTCATAGCTTAACTAATGTTAATAATCTTGCACAAAGCAGTCAAAATTTTCTTTCTCAGGGAAGGAGAAGCCCCAAGATACATCCTAGTTGTTTTAGTCAGTTACTATTTAGTCAGTTACTATTATATATTAATGAATCCTTTTTGCAGTAACCAGTTTTGTACCATTCACAAAGAAGAGATCTGAGGAACAACTTGCCACTTTCTTCCTCCTTTTGGTTTCCGTCCTGATGTGTCCTTTTCTGTTAACATTTTCCATCTCTCCTCCAACCTAGTGCTAATTACAGTAAAATGATTTCCATGACAGGGAAGCCACCTCTTTGCATACTTTTCGAAGTGCACTTTTGTTGACTTGGGCATTACTGCAAACCTTTGCAAAATTCAAGCCTGCTTAGAGGCTTAACTTCTTCACTTTTTACTCCTAAATGAAGAAGAAAAAATATGGAAAGGACCTCTGTTGAGTCACTACAATATATGTATTTCATATACTAAAGTTAATGTACAAGGCAGGAGGTATCTTGCCACATCATATTTAAAAAAGGGAAAATGAAGCCACTTACTTCCTACTAAAAGCGTAGCGTTTCTGTCTGGGGGAAAAAAAAAGGTTCCATGCAACTAGGGAGATGATTTTATAGTCAAGAACAGAGTGAATGTGGAGGGCAGAATTGGAAGCCACCCAGGCGACAGGAAACAACCAGGAATTCAGAGGATGGTCACTTGGTTTGAGAGGGTGGCAACACTGGTAGAAGCTGGAAGATGGAGAAGTTAGGGCTTACTAGACAGAATGAAAGGTTGTAGACAACAATAACTGAGGTGGAAGAAGAGAGGAAGGGGCCTAAGACAGATTTGTATTTGATAGTTGAGTTTGTGGAGGTTGAGATAGAACAGCATATAGCCAAAGAGACCATGAAAATGATTTATTTCCTTATGATGCCTGTTGTGATTAAGTTATGGGATAATAAGATATTCTTTTTCCTAAATTTCCTTAAAATTTCATTTTTTCTTCATGTTGAGAATACTGTAATTACAGTTACTGACTACAGAATCAGACAGAATCACAGAATGCTAAGACTTGGAAGGGACCTTGAAAGATCATCTAGTCCAGCCTCCCTGGGCAGCCTCAGTCAGCCTCACAGTAAAGAAGTTCTTCCTCATATTTGGATAAGGAAGCTTTGTTACATCTTGTGCATATTGTCTCTTATCCTGTCATTGGGCACTAGTGAGAGTCTGGTTCTATCCTCCGTGCACCCACCCTTTACATATTTATAGACATTGATAAGGTCTCCTCTCAGGCTTCTCTCCAGGCCAAACAGTTCCAGCTCCCTCAGCCTTCCGTTGTAGGATGGAAGATGCTTCAGTCCCCCGGTCATCTTTGTTGCACTCTGCTGAAGTCTCTCCAGTAGGTCCCTGTCTCTCTTGAACTGGGACGCCCAAAACTGGATGTATTAATCCAGATTTGGACTCACCAGGGCAGAACAGAGGCAGAGGATGACCTCAGTTGACCTACTGGCCACACTCTTCCTAATGCACTGGCCTTGGCCACAAGGGCACATTGCTGGCTCATTGTCATAGCTTATTGTCTACCAGGACTCCAAGATCCTTGATTCTCAGTTGTTGGTTAGTAGATGGAAGTGAATGATCACTGTGTTGCATCAGCTGCATTGTGAAAAGCTGGACTGTGTGAAGTGGGGTGTAGTTAATGCACTGGTTTACCAGAGCATAAGAATTCTGGAAGATGACCAGGTTATCATCTAAAATAGTTCTCTTGAGCCCTACTTTTTTGGGTTTTTTTCAGTTCTTTCTTTCTCTTAGTGTTCATCATTTTGGCAGACTTTGTCCTCAAGTTTGTTATGGCTGATAATTCATTGAGTGTATTCAGGTAATAATATAGTGCCGAGTAAAGAGAGTTGGTTGATGCTTATAATGCTACATTCCTGGGTTTTACAGACATTGGCTACTGCTTAAGTAAAATCTTAAAATAACCTACTGTTTTTTAAGTTAATATCACTATAATTCCTATAAGGATAAAATTTCTGACATGGAATTTTATTCATTGCTTAATTCTGAAAATTAAAAAAATATGCAAGATATTTAATACTGTTGAAACTTTCTCATTTCTTGACAGGAAATTGTAATAGATTTGCTGCACTGTTGAAATGCATTCGTTTTATAAATAATATTTTGGTTTAAGTCAGTTGAATTATTCTAAGTTATTGTTTTCTAAAATTTTTAATTTCACTTGATCTGTTGATATTTCACAGATTAGATAAGACTTTGTATATATTTTATTTCTCCATTTGCATCTAGAGGGAAGCTGATATTTTATGAATTTTAAATAGTATCATCACTGAAGAGTTTGAGATTCTGCTAGCAATTTTTAGAAGATTTAATTTGGTGGGAGAAAGGTGAGCTCAAAAGATATCACTAGATGTCTGTGTTTTCTTGTCTGATGTTCTGGCTGCATCTTAAATCTTCAATTTTTTAATGAAAAGGGACAAATTATGCAATGTCTTTATAGTTACACAATCCAAAAAATATTGTCATGTAGGGAAGGTATAAACAAGGAATATAGAGACAGGCAGGGAGTTAAATATGAATAATTACTACAGTAAAACAATTAAGATTAGTGGAAATTACTTACATGTCTTAACATTATTGCTGTAATGAGGGATAATTATGATACAGAAATCAAAATTGGAGCTGCAGTGATTCAAAACTTGCATGACAGATAAATGGAGATGCTGGCAATTCGGGTTGTTTCATTTTGCTATTAGACTTCTGGTAATTACCTGAACACACTTGACAAGGCATCATTAAGTATGACAAAAAGAAACATCTATCACCATGAAAATAAAAAATGCTTTCTGTAATGCTGAAAGCTGCGTTGTTTGGTTGTGGTTTTTTTTATTTTAGTGCCTATTCTACTCCCTTTTTAACCTGTGCTTAATGGTCCTTTCAGATACTAAAGGCTGTAAGAATCCGTAGATTTTTTTTGAAACAAGAAATGTGAAGCAACTCCTTCTGCCCAAGTGTAACATGATGTAAGTCGTTTAACCGTTTGTCCTGGTTTTGTCTGGAATAGAGGTAATTTTCTTCCTAGTAGATGGTACAGTGCTGTGTTTTGGATTTAGAATCAGAGTAATGATAACACACTGTTGTTTTTTGTGGTTGCCAAGTAGCGTTCATACTACGTCAGGGACTTGCTAGCAAGAAAGTGGGAGGGTCTCCAGGAGTTTGCAGGAGACAGAGGGGACAGCTGACTCAAACTGGCCAGAGGAAGATTCCATACCAAATAGTATTGTGCCCACAGTATAAATCAGAGGGAAAGCTGGCCAGGAACTGACTGGGCATCGCTTGATGAGTGCTGAGCAGTTGCATTGTGCATCACTTGTTTTGTGTATTCTAATTGTTTATATTAATTATTATTATCGTAATCTTTTTTTTCCTGTCCTGTTAAACTGCCTTTGTTTCAACCTGTGAGTTTTACTTCTTTTTTCTGATTCTCTCCCCCACCCCACTGTGAGGGAGTGAATGAATGGCTGTGTGGTATTAGTTGCTGACTGGAGTTAAATCATGCTACCATTTTATCTCTGTTTTTCACTTGTAGGAGCTGAAAAGTTACTTTGAAAATTTGCTTTTATCTTGCCTGATACCTGCTAGCCTCCAAAAGGAAAGAAGTTGAAATCTTTGTTCTTTATTCACTAGTCATTCTTTTTTAAAGAATTTAAATATTAGATTTGTCAAAGGAGCCATGATTCTTTTTAAAGAACTTAAAATTATTATTTTCTAGGTTTGCAGTTGTTTGTTTCAGAATTTGGGGCTTTCCTATAAGTACTACTTTGTCTAATAACATTAGCTATCTTTCTAAATGTAGTTGTATTTCTCGTAAAAGTCTCACTCCTAGATAAGACTTCTGGATCATTAAGGTTAGAAATGCCTAATTAATGATTTGCTTGTGTATTAATATTTTTAAATGTGTTTTGGTGTTTTCTAACTGATTTCACAGACCATGGATAATGCAAAGTGCTCATAGTCTTTACAGACTGAACACCCTTTTTAGCAATACTTTAAACAACCTGTTATTTTCCAAAAGCCAGTTAGTCTCTCTTTACTGTCATACATCTGCAATATTCAAATTGTGTGTAGTTCAGTCACCTGTGTAAATGCTTTCTCAGAATTGAAATGAGCAAATAATTAATAGTTTTGCTTATGCAATATTTTGTTCAAAGTAAGTTTTCACAAGTTTATAGAAATTTTTTCCTAACTTAGGAAACATGAGACTAAAGTACTAAGAATACTCAGCAGATACTCTTAATTTGATTAAGTGTGCTTAATTTACTAGGCCTAGTTTATCACTTTACTGTCTTTATATCTTAAAAAAAAGGATATTTTCTATGTTATTAAGTTTTTCCAAAGGTCCCAATTTTCTTTATTAGTTAGTTATTTTACATACAGTCTATAGGAAAAGTCAGATTGTATATTCTGTTCTGTATAGGTTTTGGGTAGTCTGCTCTATTTCTGTGAAACTCAAAAATATATGCATCTTTAAAATCGCCAGTGTAAAAAATTACTATATAAATTTTATTCTGAACACTTCCCAAGTAATAATCATAGAGAATTCATGGAATATTCCACACAGACTTCCAGCGGGTATTTCAATGCGTATTTGTCTGTAATGTTGAAATTCTGTGTGTTTGTTCTGTCCTGAATTTGTCTACCTTCAGCTTCTAACCAGAGGACGTAATCATGCTTCTTCGTCTGAAATCTTTGTATATTGTCAACCATCCAGTTTTCGTGGGATAATCAAGATGATTTTCAGCAGTTACATACATACACACTTAGCAGTTTCAACTAATACTTGAAAGTTCCAGGAAATAACTAAATCCAGGTGAATTACAGTCATGGGTAAGAACTCCAGGAATATTTGGAATCCCTTAAGCAAAAGCAAAAGTTAGGCAAGGTTACTGTGTCATGTAATGGATAAACACACTGTGAGCATTTATAAATCAGATAACCTCTCTCTAGTTCAGTGATAACAAAACAACAGAAAGGAACTTCTTTAGATTACTTTTCCTAATGCATTAGCCATTTCAGCCAAAAAAAAAGCCATTAAATTATTTTAATACTAAATCATTATAGTGATACTGTTAGATGACAAGTCTCCGATTAGCAGAAAGAGGGTAGACAGTTGAATACCTTGGTTAAAGTGTGAGGAGAGGCTTAAAAAAATATCATGGGCTTTGCTTGGTCTTGGATGATTCTCAACTCCAAAACTAGTTTACTGGCTATAATGTATGCCAGTCACATTTTGAAAAAACATTTCAAAAAGTGGAAAAAAACCCAATCTATCTCTCTGTTAGTTGTATTTCCACTTTCCGAATTTATTACTGCTTTTTTATAAGTTTCACAATTCCGTCTGTCTTCTTACACCACAAGCTGATGATTAAGTTGTTACTTGCATATCGCATGTCAACAACATGTCGTGAATAAAGAAAACACTTGGACTGTGTGCTCACCAAGACAAGAATTGTCACGGCGCCTGAGTTTCAGAAGTATCCATACCATATAGGGAATATCTTTTTAAGTAAGTAATACAAGAGGCTTAATATTATCAGAAGAAATAGAAGGTATGGATGATTTTCACTGATTATATTTTTAGGCTAAAATGACAGAGAAAATAGCATTTAATAATAGATTTTCAGCTGGGCCATACCCTAAACCTGGACATCACATGTGGCTCTGGATGCTGTGGCAACTGCAGCTGTGTTGTCAGGGAAACAGCCTTGTGCTCAGTAGGCAAAACCAATGAGGATTAAGCAAGGCTATATTGTAGCTAAGCCTCTGTGACCTTATCAGGGATCAACAAGATCTGTCTGTTCTTCACTGTGCAGGTGTCCCTTAGGAGTGAAGAAGATATGCATGGGCAAAAACATACATGAAAAATACCTGATTTAACTGTCAGACCTGGATTTATCCTAACAAGTGAATGCATTTTCCAGTTAGATGGATTAAAAGACTCCGTTTGTGTAAGTAAAATATTTATATAAATAGAAAATAATGTGCTGCTTTTCTGTAAGCTATGAAATGAGGATGAGGTAATTCAAGTATGGTGAACTCTGGAACTCTTTCTTTTTTCTGTTGTACCTTTATAATCAGGCTGAAATTCACACACGAGTATGCCACTATAATATGATCGTTTCCCAGTGATGAGAAGCAAAGTTTATAGAACACTGAGATGCAGAATAGCTGTCAATAGTTTCAAGTGCGGTGTTCTTCTTTAATAAAAGAGTTAATGCATGTGTCACTGAAGTAAGCTCATACTCCAACATACATGTGTTTTTTCATCACAACTTTTTGTATCTAACAGAATCAAAATCCAATGGAACTGAGTTAAATAAGTGCAAGAGAAAAACATCTAGTTGTTTTCTGCTGGGTGGGGAAGGAAGTTGAAAAAGTTGTTTAAATTGCTGACAAGTTAATTGTTTTCTGCTTAAACTTTAAAATATTTTTGTTTCTGTTTCTAAATCAAAATAGAATGTTACACTTTAGGTGAAGCTTCATTATAAGAATGAATGAACAAACAACTAACTTTTACATGCTTTGGCAGAATCTCTGGAGTTTATTGTGCTTTTCTTATTTACATTGTCACATCATATCAAAGGTGAATAAAAAATGTCTTTCTTAATTAGCCCTGTGTTTTAATTGGCAATTTGCATATATTAACCATCGTATTTTTCTTATTTCAGTATCTCTTGTGGCATTAAATGATCATTAAAAAAGAATAACTCTTGATGTCAGTTTATCAACAGGTAATGCTAGGTGAACCTTTTCCAGTAGTGATACTGCCCTGTGTCTTGTGCAGAGTAGGAAGCAACTAAAGCAAACTGTGAAATAAGACAGATCTTTTTATCATAGTGATTTTGCTTCTAACATTATGTTGTGAATTATTTTCTTTTTTTTGTTTGTGTTTTTTTCCCCCTACAGATGTTAATATGAACTTGCCAAAACTAATAGATATTGTCGGATTTTGATTATTCTTTCCTGGCGTCCCACTTTTTTTTTCTTCAGTGCTTTTTCATTTCTTTTTTATTGTACCTGATTATTTAAAAGTCCTCTGGTGGAGTTTTTTAATAAAGAATACCTACTTAATAGTCTCATTGGCTATTGAGTTTGAATTCTTGATTCTTCAAATCATTTACAGAATTATTGTTTTTACCGTTTCATCTAAGTTCTGGAAAAATATTGTGTATAAGATACTACCTATTAAAGAAAGTTCAGACATTTTGCAGCATGTTTAAGGCCATTGTAGAAAACTTGAAATAGACTTGATTTCAGTGCTTAATTCCTGAGACTTTCCACTCTCCTGAGAAGATTTTCTATCAGAACATCAAGGGCGGAAATTAAATAAAAAGGACAGGGAAAACTTGGCCACTTCTGTGAGCTGAATATGATGTCAGTCTTCTCAACTATGTAAAATGCACAGTAGAAAAGTAGGAATGAGAGCATATTCAATGCTTAAATATTTAATGTTTAAATATTTAAGAGCATAACAACATTAAAGTTGTTAGAATACATGCAGCAGTTATCTTAAAAAAACTGTGACTTAAGTCCTTGGAGAAAAGTCTACTATGATCTAAATATGCTCAGAGAAAGAGAATATTAGCATTAAAAAATAAAAGGACTAGGAAATGTGTTGTGCCTCCCCAATGTTTTCTCATTTCCATTCCTTCATTCAGTGGTTTTGTACTACTGTCATATTTAGTTTCTTTGATATTACATGTGATATCATGTTCTCATGCTCCTGTTTATTCCTTATGTCTAGTAGTTATTTTGAAGGTCAGTGCTGGATACTTTTGCTAATTTATTGTCTGCATCTCAACCTTTTTCCCCTCCTTGTTTTTTTTTCCAGTTTTGTACAATCAAATCTGCCTTTAGTCTCTCTTGGACCATCTTCAATCTGTAGCCTTGTGGTCATTTTTCTTTGCTTTTCTATAACTAAAATCCCTGGCTTTGTTAAATAGTTTGGATTCTGTAAGGAGTTCAATGTGAATTAAATTTAATATTTAATGTAGAGTTTACTAATATAAGTGGCCTTGACCACCTATCACTAATACAGGGAGCAACAAGTAGAATCCAATTTTTTTTCTTTAAACCAGCTAACTGCTTTAACAATGTGCCAGTAAATTACAGCATGTTATCTGCTACCCTCTAAGTTCCTGGGATAATCTGCAATTGTGAACAACAGTCAGAGCAGCAACAGTGTCTCCAGCTGGATTATTTGTGGACAAATAGGCAGAGCAGCCTTTCCCTGCTCATGGAGTGAGTTGGATGCATCCAGGACATCTCATACCTCCTGTGCATGTGCTCTGCAACTGATCTATGTGTGCATAACAAGTCTAAGATAATTATGATGGTCTAGGTTTACAGCAGACCATCTGTGCATGTCCGAAAACCATGTGTCCACGTGTTCCATCTGGGGTAGTAAATCTCTTTTTGTACATGTAAAAATGCTAGTAAACATGATTTTCTCATTCCATTTTAGATTACTGGTGTAACTTTGGTCCATCTGTTCTACATGCCTTGTACCAAGGAGATTCGGTTTATTTGATCAAATTCAGATATGAATTCAAGAATAGTCTTTGAAGACATTTCACTGTGAAATCAGATTAGTTCTGTAATATTAGTATTGAGGAAGTTAGAACCAAACCTACTTACTCTACTTATCTCTAATTTTTACTCATCTTTCATCTTATGTAGCTATTAGCAGTGCTGTAAAATGGAAGAACAGTTATACCAACGTTCACATTTGTTTTATGTTTAACATTGACAACAAAACCCCAGAAAGAAAAATGAGGCTGTGGAAGACCTCAAATATTTAGGCTGCTATTGTCAAATGGCTGAACAGAGAACGGTAGTTTTAACCAAGTATCATGTGCAAGTCAAGTCAACTTAGTCCTATGGTCTTCTTGAATCCTTTGCATGTAAATTATATCCCCTTAGATTATGATGCATTGTTGTTAAGAGATTATGTGTTATAGAGTAAACTGTATTGTATTATTTTTGCACCTCATTGTAATATTTTTAATTTAGTGCACTGTTCTTAAACCATATATACAAATCTGTACATTGCATGCTTTTTTAAAATTACTTATTTACCTTTAGTCTTCTGATCTGATTTACGCATTTAAAAGTAAGTTACTCGTGATGGTAATTTAGTAGTCATAAATCACTTTCTCAACATGTTTTGATAAGAGAAACATTCAAACTTGAACACACTCAGGTTATGATAACCATTTTTTGGTGGGTATATTAACTAACGGATATGTGGATTCTTAAAAAAAACCAACACCGCAATATGCTGTCACCCATCAGTTTTAAGTTAAAGACTGTCAGCCACAGAAGCTATCTGTGATCAAGACAGCTAAACGCATTTGCGGTATGTATCTTTATTTCACTAACAGGTAGCAATAGATAGTTCTAACAGAAATCGAGGAGACTACCCTTAACATGGTACCTTATACTTCTACAAATAATTTGCCCTGTTCTCCTGAAACTAATTCACACTAGTTATGTAGAAAATTGTGCCAAATGTTTACAGTGATATTTTTGTATTCCTCTACACACTTGAATGCATTTTTTGTTGTTGTTGTTGTTTGCTCCTTTAGTGTTTATATTATGTGTCTTTTGGATACAACTGAGTAGATGGAGAACCAATGAAAACATCAACTGTAAGACTGTTAGCATTAGTTTGAATCCATATCCTTTCTAAATTCAAATTGTCTAATAGCAGCAGTAGTTAATCATACTTAAGATTATTTTACTGAGGCTTACTGTGATCCAAGAAGCATCATACAAACTGGACTATGTTTAAGAATGCTCCCCTGTGGATCACTGCATCTTCCAGGAGAAAGCAAATGACTTTTAGGTAGCAGAGTGCCTTCTCCCTGTGCCTATTCACATCATAGCTCAGAGAGCAAGGAGGCTGCTGCAGAGGTATGGAACTGTGAAGTTGTAGCTTTACACTGGAGGAAAGTGAAGACTGGCTCTCACAGCTCTCTTCTCCCTCTAAAAAGGGAAGATGTTTTATTTCAGAATCAAGGTAGTTTGGCTTAATAACTTTTAGAAGCTGAATAATATTTCCCAGCAATATATGACTTACTGCCGCGTTATTTCATTGTCAGGCACCTCAGAAGGGAATTCTTTTCCAGATTATTTATTGAAACAATGCAAAACATACAGGTTTTCCATTACTACTTTTATTTAAAGCACTGGTGTTTCAGTTCAATGTTTTAGAAGTGATAGAACCAAATTCAGAAAATTATTAATAGAAAAACTGAAACAATAGATTCAGCTGATTTGCTAACATTCTTTGGTGTTCTCCATTTGCAGTCTGCAGTCTTGGTAAAACCTGAGTATACTGGTGATGCTGAGAGTATAACATTCGTTTGGAAGTAATAACGTTCATCCTGTTAACAGACCTTCAGGCTGGCTGGGAAGAACACACAGAGGATCATTTGGATTACCAGTTCTGTTTTTTAAGGGTATTAACAGGCCCACATCCAAGAAGATGATTATTTCAGTACTTGTTGCTTAGGATTTATACTGAGGCATATGGTTGCTAACACAAAACTGTTGTGCTTCCTTAGGAGGTATCGAAGTCCTTCCAGACACAAGAACAGAGAAATGGTTATACTGGATCAGAGCTGTTATTCAGATTTCTGATACTTAACCTATGACTGAAATTGATAACCCATTCTGCAAAGTAAGAAAGCCTGATAGGAGGAAAAGGAAAGATAGAGACCCATAAATTGACAAGGGCACAAGTATCTTGACAGTGTCTCTGAATAGTCAGTATTTGGCAGATACTACCTGAACAAAAGTAGATAAATTAGGTAAAATTCAGGATACAGTTTCAGGGAGAGGATGTGATTGTGTCTGTCATGAATGGGGTGAGAACTTTGGATATATTGTAAGGGGAAGGAAGAGGCTTTCAGGATATTGATTGATGTTAATTACATTTCTTGATACACAGCTTATTAGGTAACAGTGACCAGTATGGTGACTGCAGAACTCCCTGTTTAGCCCCTGATAATAAACAAGACAAGAATAAGAAGACTGGGAGGGTTTAAGCATTGTTTTTTTAGATTTTGATTTTACTGTGTTTTGGTATCTGAGTAATAGCAGCTCAGTTTATTTTCATTGTATCATTTGTTGCTGTATAAGACCAGAATAAGATATCCTTTCTAAATTAGAGTCCAAGATTTCTTCCCCTTTTGTAAGGTAGTTTTCCTATACCTCATCTTATATTTTTAACATATTTAAAAATATTGTCTGAACTTCCATATTTTTTATATTCTTCCTGTTTTCTTCTTTTCTGATGTGTGATTCTTAGAACTGAAATCAGTATTATTAGTACAGATAGGTCTTTGATTTCTCTAGTCCATATGAACACTGAAAATAGTCTCTTCTATTCCAGTTCTTATGCCTTGTTTTTGCTTAAGCTTCTGAGCAAATATTGAGAAAAGGAGTTTCTTTCTTTGTAGGTGCATTTAATTGCATCTGTAGTATGCAACTAATATTTTCTTGCTTTCAATGTCCACTGAGTTTATAGTTATCAAGGGAATTGTATTGATTAGTGTGATTTTCGAAACAAAAATTAGGTCTGTCACTGTTCTCTTGGCTGTAGAGCACAACTCAGGTGCAAAGCACAGACGACTTGCTTATCTCAAGCTTGTGGAGATGGGACTGGAGGTCGTTGCTGTTAGCTCCTTTAGTCAGTTGTTTTCTCAGTATATTCCTCTTTGCTTGAGATAATAAAATAGATTGTGTTATTCTAAGACACGCCATACTTTTGTTTTGGGTGGTTTTTTTAGAATTTCTCTTTTGAGAATCTAGATTACAAACTCCGTATCTGTCACAGCAGATGGAGTATTTGACAGAGCAATGTGATGTCTGGACAACCAGAATCACTTTTTTATTTTTGTGACCTAAAATACTGTCCATTGTTTTGAAGTTTTAAATAACCAAAGGTGACACTCCAATTTTTTTGTCTGTTCTCAAGCATCCAGTAACAATACACATGATCTTCTTTGTGACAGTTCATTGTATTTCCTATCTCTGTCTTATTTCTACTTTCTTTCAATTTTATTTATCTTCCTTATCTCTTTTCACATCCTTATGTTCCATTCTATGTATAAGTTATTCATGAAGCTGTCTCAGCTTTCTCTGGAAATATAGTGATGGGTGATACATTTCAAATCTTGGTATGAATGCAGAAAGGAAGTACAATGCTACTAAGTTGATTCTACTTAAGCAAGAGGCACAATACTAGAAACACAGAATCATTTAGATTGGAAAACACCTTTAAGTTCAAGATCAAGTCCATTAGTTCAGTAACCAATAGCAGAAGCAGTAGCCTTGAGATAATAGGATACCTAATCTCAGGATGCCGTTGATTCTGTGTTTCTTCTTTTGTATGATTTTTTTGATTTTTTTTTTGTTATTTTTCTAAGAAACTGCAAGAATCATTTTAATGTAATTGTCTGTTTTGTTGGCATTTTTTATTCACTTAATTTTGTTTTGGTGGCTATTCTATTCTGCAGCTTTTCCCACAGTGAACTGAGTTCATTTGCAGAGTTGTCAGACTGCAAATGAGTGGGAAACAGAACTAGTACTTAGCTTACATTCAGGGCAAAGAGAGGAGAACCCAGGCATGTACAATTGCAAGCTACTTTGGAAAACGCTGGAATTAAGGTATGTTGCACATCTGCACTCATAATTTAGTCATTTGAGAGGTGTGTTCTCTCAAAACTAGTACGTACTTTTCATTTAGTTTTCCCAATTTGCAACAGCTCATTTTGTTATTGTTCCGCATCATCTACTGTCACATAGATTTGAAACAGATTTTCCAGAAAACCCCCTGTAAGAAAACCTCCTACTTTTTTTTAAACCCTCTTGTGATACCTATGAAAAGTCTTTGTCAGGCTTAAAAGCAGATAAGATCTAAAATTTCCTTTTTAACTTCTTTTTGACAAGGTCATTTGTTTAAAAATAGTATTTTTTAATTAAGCACTAAATTGCTGGATTTATTTTTTTCACTTACCTTGCCCATAAAATGAAGAAGGTGGTGCACACAGTTACAGATAAACTCCTTAATAATGTAATTTTGAATCCTGTCCTGTACTTTGTGGAGGACTAACTCAAAAGCTACTTCTCCTCTTGTGGGTTTCCTGAGCAGATTAACTGAAATAATCCATTAGATTATTAAAAATTTTGCCTCAGGAATGCAGCCCTGTGGAGTTTACCTGGTTTACATTAATTTATATTAATTGCTTCCTGCTCTCAGGTTTCCTTGTCACTCCACAGTATGTCACAGTCACTATCATCATCCTAGTCCCACCATCAGTATAATCTTAAAAATCCTGTGCTTTCCTACTTAGATGAGGAATCCCAATCCATATGGATCCCATTTCCTTATTAATGCAGTGAACTTGTTTATTTGATTCAGGTATTTTAGCATTTAACACTACTCTTGTGTTAGAGTGACCAACCATTTTTCCTGTTTTCCGTTTGATTTATTGTTTTCTTCCACCATTTGCTTATATGTGTACAATGTTATTAAACTAATTTGAAATCAGTCATTCTGCTTCCCTCATTTTACTACTTCTTTGCACTTTTGTGTTTTTATGCAAAAACCAATTATCGCATACCTATGAAACAATTCAGGTACATCTTTTCTTTTAACTTCTTTACTTACCCTTCACTTCCCCCAGTACAATATAAGCTCCATCATATTACTGTCTTAAAATCGAATATGTCTACGGCAAAATTACCCAACATTTGATTTGCGTAATATTAAAAAGAAAAGCAAATTCAAAAATTAAGGGGAAGCAGTTAGAATTTTAAAGTATGTGTGAGAAGCCACTTAGATATGAATATGAAATGTTTATGGATTGATCTATGTTTTATGGGAGGATGCGGCAATTTTCATCAAGCATAATAGGGCCAAAGTAATACTAATTTTGCAGGTGCACTAAGAAATGTAATTATGCAATATATGATACACAATTCTACATTTTTTTCCTCGTATCTTGAATCACTATTATACAGTGAGAAGACTATGAAATAATAGGTTTTCCAATATTAAATAATAAAAGGTCTGTCCAAAAAGATAGAGGGGAATGCAGGAATATTTCTTTCTAAATATTTTTTAATTTCATATTTTAAGTCTCCTCTGGTTTTCTAGCAGCCATTTCCTCTGACGGAGTGAGACTGTGTTAAAATGGTACAGTGATTTTCATGCTCAGTCTTTTTTAGCATTCTTAGCAGTGTGTTAGATCTGCAGTAATGATGAACCACACAGTCACTGTTTTGTTACTTTAAACTCAGAGTATCGGGAAATGGCAACTTACATTTTAGCCTGCTGCTGGATGCATGGAACTTCCCTTTTCGACTACATTCATGCAGAAACTTTCCTATTATATAGCACTCTGGCTTAATTACAGCCGTCTGGAAATTATTTTGCTTTGTTTTCTTTACGGAGTGAAAAGGTGAGGGCATTCAGACACTGATTTTGATTGCATTTTATGATCTGTTTCGTAATAAAAGAAAACATCAATACATGACTGTAGATCTTGACAGAGATAGAAAAAAATCAAATTGCATGAATTTTCATTATAAATGGATGTCCAATTACAATGCACTACCACTTGCTTTTGGCAAAATGAGAAGTTACGTAATAACACATATTAAAAAAAAAATCTATGTGTCATTACCGTAAAGAAAAAGACACCTTTTCTGTTCTAGAGCACTTGGGGAAACAAAATTAAGAGAGTCTGCCAGCACATTTAATTCTCCCACTTTTCACATAAAATTGTAACCTATGTTTAGTGAGGAAATTGTGAAGTTTCTCCATGCAGATTTCAAAGTAGAAAGTGAAAACTGATGTTTATATCTAAAGTAAAATAACTAAAATAACTTTTCAAAAGCAAAAGCATTTCTCTAGTTGCTTCTTGAAATTTAAATTGTAAACATTTCTCTGCCCTCTAGCCCACTCATCTGTTTATTCTCACAGGTGTAGATCTTGGCCTGATGGACAAGGAATGTTAAACTGCGCGCTCTTAGTATTTATTTCTTTCCACACATCAGTGAGATGATGTTAGGAATATTAAACTTAGTAATAACTTAACTACTACTAAATTGATAAAAAAATCATATGTGTAGTTTTGCACTAAGCAGTTTACTTAATAACATGAAATTTTTCTGTCAGTAAAAATCTTAAATACCATGATTAGAAGAAAAAAATACTTTTAACAGATTATAAAGGGATATGTCAGTATATTGTGTGCCTGCTATTAGAATTTAAGTGGTTAAAATTAGTAAGTGTGAACTTTCAGACTGGTTCTGCCCCCCATGCTTGCTGAGCTGTTCCTTCTAAACCCAATTTTACTCAGTCTCATCTTTTCCCAGCCTTCAAATCATAAAGAACAAAGTTTCCATTTTATCTGCAGGTGTGTCCATTCCACATATCAGGTTTTGAACTTGATTAGGGAAATGAAATTGAACAAAATGTGGAAGTTGCCAAAAGTTATTGATAAAAATTTTCAGCAAAAATTAGATTCTTCCAAATCGGGCATGCTTGCTAAGTGTTCTGTAGATAAACTCACAGTATTTTTGTTGTCTTAGAGACCTTAATATTCACCCTAAGTTACCAGTGATTATAATGAGCAATAAAATGGAATCTAAGAGGAAGACTAAAGGAAAGTTGAATTATTTTAACAGGCAATATTGCCTGCCAATGATTTCTTTAATTTTCATTTGAACTTCCCTTTCTATCTTTTGTGTGCTTTGAAGACTCCCACATAAACCGTAGGGCATGTGTTGGCCTTACAGCTTCCATTTGTTTCCTCCCATAACATAAATTTTTCATCCATTCTCAAGCTTTCCTTACTGTTTTACTGAAAGAAGATGTAAGCCCATGTTTCGTTTAAACTTTAGATCCAAGTCTTAAGCTCATCAAGATGAACAAGCTTCCATCATCTTCATGCCGCTCAAGGGGAAAGAGCGAGATCTTGTGAAAATAGGCTGGGTATCCTGCCTGGGTGTGAGTGAAGTCTTCAGTCTCCACAGACATGCCCCTAGAGGGTGTTTTCAGTTGTCTGTTGGTAAGGCTTATTACTATCTCTCTCTATTTTTTTCTGAATTTTTGTTCTTTGTCCCTGCAAATGCAGTTTTAAGTGTGGATGCTTTAAAACAGCCTGCATTGACTCCTTGTTCAATCAGTGAAGAAACAGGCACTCCTAAGAGAAGGTTGTCTTATCCTTTATCTAAAACAAGTAAGATGAGTCACATTCTGTAACAGCCTGTTTCTCTTTATAGAACATATAGGGACCTTATATAGCTCAGCTACAAGCTCAGCTATAGGCATCTGGCAAAGCGAGCCAGAGAATTATCTCTTATGGAGCACACAACTCAAAGTTCAGGTCAGTCAAACTCATTAAAAAGGGAACATTACTTCCTTGTTCCAAGATGGGTGAGTTAGTGACCTTTCTAGTGTGTATTTTACTTGACAGAGTTGACTGTTTCACTGTCCTCTAGCTCCCAATAGCACTTTAAGAATTGCTTCTTCAAACTACAAATTTCTCTAAAATCACATTTGCCTTTTTTACGTTTATGGAGCAGAAAATCTGTTGCCTTCATTTCTCTCCCAGTGTAGATAGTTAATAGATCTTGAAACTTTGATACAGATTGCGAGTTAATAAATGAACTGTGTATTTATTTCCTCTTTAAAATATGCTGATGAGATGTGGTTATGTGAAATATATGTACACATTTTAACAGCTTTCCAGGACAGGATGGGAAATCCCCTATCTTGTTTCCCCAGTTCTGGCCACAAATATATGCTTACCTTGCATGTGAGTATAGCCAGTTCATTAAAATGTCAGAAAACTAGCTTGGGAAATCCAAGAGCTTTTTAACTCTTTAAGCTTGAGATGATATGGATGCTGTATCCCAGACAGTGAGACAGGATGGGGAAACTCTGTTACCGAGGTAGGAGAGAAGGAACTGAACCAAAAGCAAGAGGAACAGGGAAAATGTGAGGAAGCAAGACCCCTCCACTTCAGCACTGTCAAACTCCTGACTTTTTCTGCTCTTAAATTGAACTGTCATCTCCAGATTTAATATAGCTGCTCTTTACTAAATAGACTAACTGAAGCTCATTTTGCCATAATTTGCAGTTCCTTTTTCTGCTGTCAGGATGTGTGCCTGTGACTTAGCCCACTTGAGTTCTTATTTCAGGTGTGATTTATGAGATTCTAAATGCATTCAAAATTACTACATTATCATGCCCTGTTTTTAGGTAATTTAAATGATCTTCTAATTAGGAATTAAAATTAAAGGACATTGACAAGGTATATTGGAAATAATATTTATGTTAATATTGAGCTTGATCAATGGCATGAATTGAATACAGTAGTTTTGAGTTATGTGAATACAGTGTGAAATTAACTATAATTAACAATTATTTCATGCATTTGCTTTTGTTCACCTCTTGGTACATTTTGCTATAAACTGCCTAGAGACACTTATGAGAGATTAATGAACAGATGTGGAACTACACACAAAATCTAACTGTCCCTACTTAGTGTAAAAAGAGTACAATGACAATATATTTTTTCCTATTAAATAAAGCATATTACATGGTGATGTTACTCTACATAGGGAATTTGTAGGTCTAAGTTAAAATCACTGTGTCTTAAGTTGTTGTAGTTACAAAGACTTCCTAATCTCTTCCTGAAGTGTTTCCAAAAGTTCTAACTGAAATACTACAAAACTGCAAAGATTAGGAAACACAAAGGAATATTTTATTATGCTTACTCATCATCTAGATAGGCTTCCAATATTTTGTTGAGCAGATTATTCTCATGTGTTTCTTTGCAAATTATTCAGTCCCTCCAAAAAAAAAACAGAGCCTTTCCTCAGTGATGCCAGCTTTTTATGTATCCTATGGCTAAGTAGGATATTTCAGAACCCAAACTGATGCCTAAAATTACAAATGCTGTGAGAGCTAAAACTATGGAAAAAATTTCCCTGTGATTATGATGACTTATGGCACAGTTTGTTTCTGAAAGCACATGATTGTAAAACTGTCCCATTGCTTTTTTGGAGGATTTTTATGTTTGCATATTAAACTCTGTAAATGTCAACAAAGAAATAAGTATTTCTAATCACAACCGTGGTAAAATAAAGATTGTTCTTTCCCACACACTGCTCAGTTGACACAGAAAAGTCCTTCCACAGTGGAATCCTTAAATCCACAGGTATTCTTTTATGTACTGGACAGGCTGTTCCTTAGGATATACATTTTGTGCTAGGTCTGTGCATCTGAGCAAGCATTTTTAGTGCATCTTTTTTACTTAAAATTGTACATTTTTAATCTAATTCAAACTGCACAGCTGTGCTAGCAGGATAGACTATTATAAAGTTAGGCAGCAATGACTACATGTAATGAAAAATTTCTACAAAATTATCTTCAATTATCAAAGAAGTTACATATGTATATTATTTCTAGGCCCTATTGATGATCATAGACATGAGCAAAACCAGTCTTTTTTACAGTAACAAATTTTTAGTCCAGCAGAGGCTTTGGTCTAAAAAGAAAAGAAAAAAGTGATGTCCATTTTGCTGTAGACTTTTTTACTGTAATTGCTGGATTGAACAGTGGTCTTGCTCTGTGACTATGGAAAAAAAACAGGAAATTTGGCTGCAGTGATAATAGTGAGTGGTTCCAATTGATTCCAGTTCTTATCTATCCAGAAACTGCAGGCATGTTACTTAATCATTGAAAACATATTTTTAATAGCTGGTTGTGAGAGAAACATGATGAATCAATTGACCAAAACAAAAAAAATAGGAAAGA
>NW_009720307.1:32699-65528 GCF_000703405.1 Apaloderma vittatum
GGAGGGTACAGCCCTTTCTGGGGATGAAAAGAAACTCCAAGGTCTAAGTGTCAATTCTGTTTCATTTAAACTCTGTTGATTGATTTTTTGTTTTCCTGAGAATAAGTATGGTTTGGGTTTGGAATTAAACAACATAGAGAGATGAAGCACTTTAGAGATACACAGACAGAGTGTTAATTCCTTTCAATAATCAGAAATACATGCAAGAATATCAAAAGGGTGGTTAAAATCAGGTATAACAGGATATACTCCTGCTGAGAAATCTTACTGCTCTCACATCTTTGTTGTGCAGACTGTAGTCTGAAGAGAAGAGATTTTCCACTCTATTTCTCTGATCTTGGATTGCAGGGCTATTGTATATCTGACAGCTAAAATGGAGATTGTTTGAAGTAGGTATTTGATCATCACATCTTCCCAGCCTTTTCTGTCCCTCAAATTTGTCCATCCTGGGGCCTGCTTTTCTGCTTATTCCTTTCTTCTTCACCCATAGTTTCAATGGTCTCATACTTTAGACTCATGGTCTGCCTAATTACAGAGACATACTCTTTCTTATTAGCTGTACCAGTTATCTGAGCCTGCTTACTCAAAAGTTGAAAAGTAGTTCATGTTCTGTAAAGTTTTTGTAAAACCTGACCAAGCTACACCTTAACAGTCTGTATGGGAATGCGAAAATAGAGAAATATGACAAGACTTGAAATTAATATACAGCATCCTGGGGGCCTCTGTCACAAGGTTTTCCCTGAAAAAGCACAATTTTGGTAAAACAAGCTTTACAGAAAACACTGACCTGTCTGCATCTTTCTATCTGGCATGATAGAAGAATAAAAGTGCGAAAATAGCTTACTTATTGCAGATGCTGACTGTCTCTGATGCATAACAGCTATTCTGGGTGGCAATGCTTGTGATTTGGACCCATTTATATCGCTTGTAAGGAGTAAGATTGCTCAGTGGACTCAAATAAGAGAAGCTGCAAGGCAAGGTAAATAGCAGTAGAAGAAAAGCAAGCCTGGTAAGTTTTCAGTGCACTGTCTGGCACATAGAGGGTGGTATACATATTCTTACAGGCAAAGTTAGGCTCAAAGAAGTAAGCTAAATGTCTGGAAAGGTAAGTAGATAGGAAGGGACTTGGAGTTTAAGCAAAACTCAGGACAGCATTTAATTCTAATTAATATCAGCATAGAATCATAGACGTATTAAGGTTGTAAAAGACTTCTAAGGTCATTTAGTACAACCATCAACCCAGCACCACTATGACCACTAAACCGTGTCCCAAAGTGCCATGTCTACACATTTTTTGAACACCCCCAGGGCTGGTGACTCCACTGCTTCCCTGGGCAGCCTGTTCAAGTGCTTCACCACTCTTTCAGTAAGGAATTTTTCCCTAATATCCAATCTAAACCTCCCCTGGTGCAACCTGAGGCCATTTCCTCTTGTCCTGTCACTTGTTACTTGGGAGAAGAGACTGACCCCCACCTCAGTACAACCTCTTTTCAGATGGTTTAAGAGAGCAATAAGGTCTCCCCTCAGCCTCCTCCAGGCTAAGGAGCCCCAGTTCCCTCAGCCGCTCCTCGTTCGACTTATGCTCTAGACCCTTCACCAGCTTCATTGCCCTTCTCTGGACACACGCCAGCACCTCAGTCTCTTTCCTGTAGTGAGGGACCCAAAACGGAACACAGGATGCAAGGTGTGGCCTCACCACTGCTGAGTACAGAGGGCATGATTGATTGGTATTGAAATTGAAGCTCCTGTGTATGTTGATCACTGTGTGTGCTGATTGCATGTCCTTGTGTTATTAAAAACTGCTAATTAAATGTGAGAGAGTGAATGGCTTCTTGGACTGCAAGTGCACATTCCCTGCTCATGTCCAGCTTTTCGTCCTGGATGATAGTAGCTGTCTTTGTTTTATCCAAGTATCAAAATCATAACTCAGTTTTTTGTGGTTTTTTTCAAAAGTAGATTTTATCTGATCCTAAGAATCAAATGTGAATGTACTGTTATGTGTGGAAAGTTCTGAAGTAAGAATTAGTGTAAATT
Organism: Apaloderma vittatum; assembly: GCF_000703405.1. Taxonomy (NCBI): domain Eukaryota; kingdom Metazoa; phylum Chordata; class Aves; order Trogoniformes; family Trogonidae; genus Apaloderma; species Apaloderma vittatum. Next base: position 34,734 of record NW_009720307.1, read on the forward strand.
GGTGTTACAGGGACATTCCTTCCTAGGCCAAGTAAGTTATTTTTGAAGGAGGCAACATATTAACCATGCAGAATTGCACTTTAGGCCCCATTAAACAAGGGTTTTGAGGTCTGTGACAGCTGTAAGGTCTCAGTCTTTCAATACAAAAAGCTTACTTTGGTCCACTCAACCTTTCAACCCACCCAAGGGTGTCAAATTTATTGTCCAAACTCTCACTCAGGGGATTGGGTAGTTGAGCAGTGACCAAAGGACCATCCATAAAATAACGGACAAGATTTACTCGCTGCATATATAATTATGCAAAACTCATCAGTGATTTATAATCCTTGTTAACAAGATCTTACATCTGTTCTCCAGATGTCCTGGAAGTCTGGAGAACTTGGAAATTACGTAACTCAGAAGTAGACTCAGATTTTCTTCATTCTGACTGTTCACAGGTTCACTGTTCTGGTCATTTTCTGTAATTTTCCCAGTTCCTTGTTTGTTGTATTTTCACTTAATTCAGCTGTTGTTTTACTTCTTTGATTTATTATAGTGTTTTCTTTTTTCCTCCATCTTGTTTAAGTTGTGTATCACTGTGGCAGCTGCTTATTGTCTTGTTACATTTTAGATTCAGTCTGGGTTACTTTTACTAACTGCACTCTACTTGATCTACAAGAGGCTGGTTGGCAAAATCAGCTTTCTCCTGCAACTAAATTACCTATGATGGTCTTTCAGTGACAGTTGTTCACCAAGATAGAAACTGTCACCTAACTTCCACCAATTCCAATACTCATATCTAATTTCTTAGATTTGTGGTTTTTTTTTCTTTCGACAATGCTGTACATATAATGTGTATGTTTTCTTTTAATGTAGCTATATTAAGATACTGGAAATGTATAAAGAATTGAACACCCAAATAGAAGTATAAAAACAGACTACAAATGAAGAAAGTACAATGAATGGCCAAAATCACAAGTTCTCTTTTTTTTTCTTAGCTTGTCATTTGGGTAGAATGTATCTCAAGATGCTTTTCTAATCCAACAAGCTAAACCAGTTAAGACTTCTAATGGACAATCTGGTTTACGTTCTGCATTAGTAATTTTAAAGGAATTTTTCTATTTCCATGTTTTCCGGCTGAAATAAGAAGGTACTTCAGTAAAGCTGTGAATCAGCCTCAGTCAGCTATTTATATTCCGTAACAATTTGAATTAAGGGAGGAGTTTTGTCCAAAGAAAGATGGCTTTATTGAAAGTTTTGACTCCACTGAAAAAGACTGTAACCTTTTAAGTAATCTTATTGAAGCCAAAGCTCCCTGGTGTTTACCTTAATTAGTTAATACGTACTAAATGACACGTCAGCTAGCATGTCAGGTTGGAATTCTTTAAAAATCACCAGCTTTTCTATGTCATAAGGCAAGACTTGCATTGTCTTGTCTAATGTGATATCATCATTTCCAAGTGTCATTTGAGAATGCCTGCAATTTTACCTTTAATTTTAAGCTGAAAGAGGAGAACAATTTCTGTATTTCTCGATAAATCATTAAGAACCAAAATAAAATCCAATCCAATCCAGTATTTTCCGTTTTAAAAATGTCATAAAATTAAGCTCTTAAAGACACAATAACGTAAGTAAAGAAGTCCAGATACCAGTTATATCAACACTTCAGCTGTTAATAGGCTGTCCAACATTTCTGCATTTATTACATATTTAGCATTTGCCACAGCTTTTCCTGTTATTTAATACCCTAACAGGGTGAATACTTAAGAACTAGGGTATTCGGGAAAGTGTGTTTTTTGTTCTGAGATAAATTAATCAGATTTTCCTTCATAAATGTAAATAGATACTGAGTCTTTCTAGAATATTGTTTTGATCCTTGGAATGATTTTAAAACATGCTGAGAATGGCTTGGCCTCTTTTTAACATTTTGCCCACTTCACTGTTGAAAATGTTATGCTTATACTGTATATGTGTGTTACATGACTAAAATTAGATGAGATTAATCAGTGTCTTACTTTTTTTTTATCCAGTGGGCAGTGTGGTATATTTGTCAGACTCAAAGAATTTTTGAGAGGTAATAAGAATACAGTAAGACTAGATTAGGCTGTCCATAAAGTTCTGTGATGCATTTTTTCTGAGGATGATTTGCATGTATGTGCATGTTTGCATGCATATTGTATTCAAGACAGTGTTTGTCCTGAGCAGTTCATGATTCACTCTGTAATCAGAGTATTACTTCAATCGTATTAGAGTAGTTTATACTCTGAGGGTATTCCCTTAATCCCATTCCTTTGGCATGCAGAAAATATAGCAAATAGCAGTAATGAACTTTGGGATCAAGGAATAGTCCCTTCCTTTCCACCCCCACCTCTGCAGCTTTAGAATTAAAGAGACTTTTCTTGAGTGCACAGGGGGAAAAAAAAACAAACAAAAAACCCCGCAAACCAACTATTGACACTCTTAAAATTCACACACTTCCCTCCGCTACTCTCTTAGTTGTTTAGCTCCATTTTACCAAATAACCATGTGGACAACTGGGAAGGTTACATTGCTGAAGTATGTAAACCAAGAGGCAGTAAAGTGTCATGTCTTATAGATTGCCATACTTTACTAGTACATGCAGCTCTCATGCTATTAGAACACCACTTACAGCTTACTGGTCATAACATATACTTACAAAAGTAAAACACATGATTATTCTTTCTTATATATCGCTAGACTTCCTATGCATATTAAGCAGTTTCAGCATTTAATTCTGCCAGGCAGTCATTATGGCTGTATTTTAGTAAATTAAATGTGTCTGGGAATACTGGCTTGGAGGCCAACTGACATGAAATACTCTTATGTACGTACTTTTAGACTGTCCTGCCCTCTAAAACACTGTAGTTGCTTGCAGATCACCTATTGGGACTAGTCCCTTGTGCAAGCTCCAGATTTGTATCCAGATCCGCAGTTGTTCGGGAGACTAATAGATTACTTGTACCAAATCTGTGTAAGAGAGCATTATGAAAATTTAACAGTATAGGCAATCAGGTCCCAGTGCCCAGACGTGTTCCTAGGTAGACATTCCTAGATTTAAAAGCATGGATATAGTCATTGCATATAACATATTGTAGCTTCAGAGTGTAAAATTCAATGTGACCCTACTGGTGTCTGACTAATATGTGGTGTCACTTTAAATCACACTAACATGCACTTTTTGAGTGCTGTTACAATCTCTGTTGAATACTACAGTAACTTCAGTTTCTGAGAAAGAAAGAAATTAATATATCACATTTGCTACCTTCCACATAAATCAATTTGACTACTTTTAATGGCACATTTAGAAAAAAAAATGGCATCTTTTATTTTTGTGCATATTCTTTTACATTTCAATGTGTGCAAATGATTTTACCTATCCATGATGCTTTCTAATATATTAGCAAATATATTGTGAAATCTTTTTTTCTTATCATCATCTTGGTAGTTGAGCACCATATCACAGTCTTTGCTGAAGGCTGACCGAGAAACAAAATAAGGCTTTTGAGTTTTGGCAGTACTTATTTTAAAAGATTTGTACATTAACAAAGTTAAGCAATGTTGTAACTAAAACTAGGCAGGATTTAGGGAAGGTTAGATACCTACTGGAAATATTAATGTAAAATAATTCATTTCTAGGCCAGTTATTTTGGCAAATCTGTAATGGAAAATAACTACAACTTTTTTTTCGGTTCAATAGCTGCAGGATTCTATCACAGCATCGACAACCACTTTGAAAATATGGAAGTGTAATTTACTGATGTAGTTTATGATTTTTTTAGACATACAGAGACAGAGATCTCTGTGCTGAAGAGTAACTGCTGCAAGCAGGCAACGTACAGTTAATTGAGAGACTGGGAAATATAGATCAGAGTCCTTTCCTTTTCATGTTTTTTTCTATTATAGTTGTCTCTTCCTTATGGTTTTGAAATTATTTTTTATTTAGGAAAATTCTCAACCAACTGTATATTTCACTGAACATAAAAAAATCCACTTTTATGTTTCTTTTATACTAAAAATATTTCTAAAGCTTCTGGATTTTTCTGCATTACTCAGTTAGACCTGCAGTTTTTACCAGAATGGAGATTTCTGGAGTTTCCTATGACCCTTACCTTTCTTGTTATTCTGCATTCACACAATTTTGTTTTAGCACCTACACCACTGCATTTAAACTTGAATTTATTTTTCTTTCACCCAAGACTGCAACCTCTGTCTCACAGCTGTCTGTTACAGTGAGCTTCAGGGCATGAGAATGTTCTATCAGAAGCTGCTAGAAGCTTGCAGTATGTTGGCTTTTGAATGAACAGAACTCATTAGTTCTTGCATGCTGAGACTGCCTTTCTGTCCTTCAGAAAGCATGTTTATATCTGTTGGTGCATGCCAGACCCATGTGCTTCTTTTTCACTGTTGCCTGTGTGTAAAATTCTTGTTTACTAAGAATGCTCCTACAGCTTAACACTTCCTCCAAATGAATTTGCCTGATGATTGCATTGTTTCCACTCTCCAAGCAAACACCACCTCCTTTTTACCCGTATTTGTCCTTCACAAAGAAGCTACACTGGTTTATAGTAATACATATTAATTATCTTACTGATTCTCTACTATATCAGTTCGTAACAAACTGATTGTAGTTTCTATACTGACTATATAAACACATACAGGAGGGGCTCAGTGATGTTTGCTTTGACACGTGTTCTGCAGCATACAATACAGCAGCAGGTAAACATAATGGAATTTCTGGGTGGTTGTTAAAGGAGACAAGCCTGTAGACAATTATTGTGAGGGCATCGTAAAAAGAATTAACTCAAAACGATTAAGAAGACAAAACTTCTAATGAGCAACTAGTAGAATCATCTACCATTGCTAGTGATAGTGAAGGATTTTGACTACTCAGATATCTTTTGGTGAAAGCAATGCAGCAAAATTAAACTATCAGATTCCAAATTAGCAGACTTTAGCTCTGAAAATTAATATTTCACAGGAGGTAAGTCTTAAGGAAAGAATAAAGGAGAATGAGTATCACCTTAAATACAGTACGCTATTATAACTACACACTCCTCTAATGCAGAGGATATACCTTGTGTAAAGTAACAATCCGAATAAATCCTAAATTGTAGTTTGGCCTCAGGTCATATATAAATCAATATAAGAAGTAAGCTTAAGAATTTAGGTGGGAAAAAGAGCAACACAATAATAGGATGGGGAACAACTAAATAGTAATTCTGCAAAAATAAAAGGACCCATAGACTGTAGCAGATCACAGGCTGAGAGAGACCTGTTGAATACTGTTTGGTGTGTTTCATTTCAAGTATCTGAATATGAAATTTATTTGCATGTTGAAACCATGTTTTGTTTGGAAAAGAAAGTCTTTCCCGTTTGCCATATGTTTCAGTTATTCTTTGCAGACAAACATATTTTATCAGTTAGGCATATAGCTACTTCCTGGTTTACTAGGAAAATCTGTCATTTGTGAGAAGGGTAGGTATGTTGGCTATAAAGAGGAGTAGATCTTGGAAAATGTTTATTTTTCCTTCTACTCTTCAGGAATGGTAATGACTAAATTGATGGATTTTATTCATTTTTGGAGTGTTTTGCTTCAAGAAGAAGTAGAATAATTTCAGGGGATCTAGGAGAGAGCAGCAAGCATTATCAGAAATCCAGAGACAAGGGAAAACTGAAATATTTGATCTTGTTAAGACAGAAAGATGACAGTAGAAGGATATGATGACAATTTTCAAATGCTTAAAAGCCACTGCAAAAAGGAAGAGGTTAATCAGTTTTCTCTCAGTGGTGCACAGAGCAAACAGTAATAGTTCTAGATCATGAAATGGGTGATGTTAGAGATTAGGAAGATTCTTATGTATGCGTTTAGGAGTGGGTGCAGAGAAGGCAGATATTTTTTAAAGATTTGTAGATTTCTTGTCAGATTGTGAAAATCAGTCACTGATTCATTAAGTGTAGGTTAGAAAAATGTCTTTCAGAATTATAAAGGGCTTTGGTTTTGCTATTGGAAATAGAACAGATGCTGTTTTATAGCTATTTCTGACCCCATTTTGCTCATTTCAGGTCACAAAGCATTGACTTTCTTGTTTTGGCACAATTGACTCTGGAGTGAGACTGTGAACTGAATCAAGCAAGTAACAAGCTCCTATTTTGTGTAACATCTGATTGAATTTGATAAGTTTTTTTTTCAGATGGGCTAGTTCCTAGATCCAGTTCACAATAGTTCTTCTAAAATAAATAAGCTGATGTAACTAAAGAGCCATCAGAGGGGAGGAAGCAGATGATTAGGTTGTAATGAAAGGCATTAAAATGAGCACTGTCAACATGAAAATGTACATGGGGTCAAGCTCATACCCTCATCCTCTTAAGCCATTTAAAAAAAAAAAATCTGTCTATATGTTTCTATATACTAGTTACCAGGCAACTATCACTGATATTCTGAGAAGGTATAGGCTAAATTTTAGTCCTAAGGATGTTGCAAATATCACTACCTTTGAGCCACACAATAACACTGGGATTGAAGTTCTAGCTGTGGGCAACTCTGGAGATTGGACTGCCTTTATTTTTTTAATAGAATATGAGTAGAACACAATGCAATATAATATTGCAGTTGGAAGGGACCTACAGTGATCATCTAGTCCAACTGCATGACTGCTTCAGGGCTGCTCAAAAATTAAAGTATGTTGTTAAGGGCATTATCCAAATGCCTCTTAAACACTGACAGGCTTGAGGCACCAACCAGCTCTCTAGGGAGACTGTTCCAGGGTTTGACCACATTCTTGGTAAAAAAATTCTTCCTAATGTCCAGCCTAAACCTCCCGTGATGCAGTTCTGAACCATTGCCACACAACCTGTCACTAGATCCCAGGGAGAAGGGATCAGCACCTCCCTCTCTATATCCCCTCCTGAGGCAGATGGAGAGAGTAATGAGGTTGCACCTCAGCCTCCTTTTCTCCAAACTAGTCAAGCTGAGAGTGCTCAGCTGCTCTTCACAGGACATTCCTTCCGGCCCTTTCACCAGCTTTGTTGTCCTCACATGGATGCATTGAAGGACCTTCACACCCTTCTTAAATTGTGGGGCCCAGAACTGCACCCAGTACTGCAGGTGTAGCTGCACCAGCACTGGTGCACAGCAGGACAATCCCCTCATTGGGCTTGCTGGTCATGCTGTCTTTGATGCATCCCGTGATGGAGTTTGCCCTCTTGGTGCCTGGGCACAAGGCTGACTCATGTTCAGTTGCTGTCAGCCAGAAATTCCAGATCCCTTCCTGCAGGGCTCATCTCCAGCCACTCCTTTCCCAGTTTATACTTGAGCCCAGGTTTACTCCATCCCAGATGCAGAATCCAGCATTTATTCTTATTAAATTTCATCCCATTAATCATTGCCCAGTGCTCCAATCTATCTAGATTTCTGCCTGTATAAAAAAAAATTATCTCTTCTTCCTAATTGCTTCAGCAGCAGATTCATTCAACTGTATTTCCTCTGTAGGAGAATTATTTTTTATGTTTGAAAAAAATTGAAAGAATATATCTATATACACACCTTCACCTTAAGTGTCAGAATATCATTATGAGTAATCTTCACTTTGTTAAAATACCAACCAAGAAATGATCATCTCTCTAAGACAGACTACACTTTTAACAGTAACATGTGTAAAGGGAATGAGGGAAAGAAAAGCAACCTGTACTTGCTGAATATAAAACATGTTTTTATAAGAAATAGAATCTTCATTCAGGTATTTGAGGTAAAGCATTCCAGACAGTACTGAAGACATTGGCCATTTTTACCATTTCCAAGCTACAGCCTGCGAAGACAATGGAGATACCTAATATAGGTCAACTGTGGTCAGTCATACTGAAGTTTAGGTTGACAGGAGACTATGCCTAGTAAAACCGAACTGTTTTACATTATACCGGTGGTAGATAAGGAAGTAAGATATTTCGTGAGATTGACTAGAACTGTGTCTTACTTCTTCATATTTTGAGTGACATGAGTTGTTACATTGTGATTCACATAGTATACTTATGATATATTATTATTGTAATTAAACAAACATTTTGTAATAAAATAAATTGGTGAGTCATACTTTTAAGCTTTGCTCACAGATGCTGCAATATTTCTGGTTTTAGTCCCAAAGTGCTTTAGTACAATCAGCTACTTTTTGTAATTCTAGTGAATAGTTAGACAATATTTCTCCACTTAAAGTCATTCAGTAGCAGATTAATTTGTTCATTCATATTCATTACAGTATTTCAGAAATACAAATATCTCCTAACTGTAGCAAATTGCTTTGGTTTAAAATGGCAAATTTTGTTAATTCTGACTTTCTTTTTTATTAAATTATAGCCAAACATAGAGCTATAGATGATGTCTGAGAGCCAGAACTCATGGCAGGACGAGGTGCTAGATGAACTGAATCATTAAAAATTAACCAGAGAGGAAAATCATACAAAGTGCAATGAACAGAAGAGTCCTAAAAAGCTATGGTGTAAGAATAGAGAGCTGAGAACAGAGGCAAAAAAACCATATTGCTCAGGAAGGAGATATCAGAACACAATCATCAGTCAAGAAGTGGTCAGAAATTGGGAATTTCACCATGAGAGCATATTGCTGAAGTATACTCCAAAATGGGACTTAACACTAGCAAAGGTATTTAGGTGGAATAGGAGAAGCCATCATTGGAACTGGCTAGTAAAGGATAGGAAATATCAAAACTGCAGGCAGCATCGCAAGCTCAAGTAAACATTGGCTGCGCAGAGAAGTGGGGCCTATTAATTCAAACCCAATGTCACACTAATGTAACTAAACTACTTTTTGCTGCTACGTGGTCCATCCACTTTCTAGGTCATGTGCTGGTCAATATCTGGTATTGTAGACGTGCCTTCTGCTCGGCTACCTGATGGCATGAAAGAAATCTACTTCACTTTAATTACACTGTTTCTCTTCTGCACTTGGGTTTTACAGTGCTTCTCTTCTTCAGTTACTGTCTTCAAATAAAAAAGTGCATCTGCCCAAATGTCTTACAAGCATATTCAAAATCACTCAAAACTGGTTTTAGCTACAGAAATGAGGATTTTGGCAGCTTGTATCTTTAAAGAAAGGCAAAGTAAATCTGTAATTACATTTCCCTGCTAAAGCTTTTCAGAAAGGAATCTCACTTACATACAACTATATACTTTATCTTAGAGATTAACTCGTTCCTTTTAGTGCTTTTAAGTTTCATGTCTTAAAAGCTAGTTTTCCTTGTAGTTATTTTCTGTAATATTTTTTCTGGAAAGATATTGTACAGTTGCATCACTCAGTATAAAGTGCTGGTCAAGTGTGGGATGTAAATAATGTTTCTTGACTATACAGCAGTACATACAGGTTTTCCAGTGGCATGGAAATAGACATGCATGGACAAATATGCTCTGGATTCCCCCAGTAACTAGCCTTAGGCAACTAGTCATAGAATCATAGAATCCTAGAATGGCCAAGGCTCGAAGGGACCTTAGAGATCATCCAGTCCAACCTCCCTGTCATGGGCAGGGACGCCTCTCAATTAGATCAGGCTACTCAAGGCTCCATCCAACTTGGCCTTGAACACCTCCAGGGAGGGGGCAGCCACAACATCTCTGGGCAATTTATTCCAAAGTCTTGCCAGCCTCGTACTGAAGAATTTCTTCCTAAGGTCCAATCTAAATCTATTCTCCTTCAACTTAAACCCATTTCCCCTTGTCCTATTGCTGGACACTCTTGTAAAAAGTCCCTCCTCAGCCTTCCTGTAGGTTCCCTTCAGGTATTGGAAGGCAGCTATTAGGTCGCCCCAAAGTCTTCTCTTTTCCAGAGTGAACAGTCTCAGCTCCTGCAGCCTGTCCTTGTAGCAGAGGTGCTCCAGCCCCTGGATCATCCTTGTGGTCTACCCAGTAGTTGCCACTAGATTCCCTGGCCTGACAGTTGCCTCACTCACTGACACACACATGCAAACTGTCAAGTACGCTGGTCCAAACTTAAGATCTCACTGGTCGTGAACTCCAGTAGACTCCATGATTTCTCCAGGACCATGTTTGAACCTTCTGGTTTCTCTAGTAGCCAACTCTTAGACTCACTTGAGTATCCAGCCCAGACTTGAGGACACTCCAACTATCTGAGTCCTAAACCTTTTATCATACAGTAAACCTGTGCAGTAAAATTTCCTGTAAACTGTGTGAAATGCCTCAACTTGAAGCCCAAAATTAAGGAACTCTGCGTTACAGTAAAATGCAGCAGAAAGTGCTATTTTCCACACCAATGCAGCAAATTCTGCCTGCAGTGTTCTAGATTTTTTGGTTACTTTAGATGGTATACAAAAAGAACACAGGTATCATGTGCCTGTATTGTTGTCCCATATTTTGTAGTATTTCTTTGAATTTTGTTACTCCTTAGCCTTGTAGTTGGGTTTTTTTTCAGGTCTATATTTTTTTTCTCTATACTGGTTATTCAGATTGTTTCACTCAAAATTCTACCCCAGGCACGTCTAGGGTATTTTTATTCAAAGATGGCTTTATGGGTACACAGAAGTTGTAAACTAATATAATACTGATTGAAGGAAGACACTTTTAATAACGTTACTAATAACAAGGTTTGTTATTAAGTAAACAAGGATAATGCATGTAAACAAGGATATATAAAAGATAAATATATGCAAAGATCACTTAATAAAATAGAGTCCCACAATTAAGAATTTGCAATAGACGTAGATAGTACCAGCAATGTACTACTAACACAGGTCAGTGTGCAAGCATTCCTTGAAATTAATCCCAGTGTGGCACACACACATAGAGTTACACAAAACCAAGCAGAGCATCTCAGGCCTCACACAATATATTATCAAAGTATGGCAAGAGAGTATTATAGCCAAGTGCTACAGCTCTTTGAATGAGAGCTCCCATCAATTTTTCTCCTTGCAGAGAGCTGAGGGATCAGACAATTACCTTGTTTTCATGTTTAGACAGAAGCATTCTCTCTTAGCTGCAGCTAAAGAAAGTTGGCAGTTTCTTAAAGAAACAATACGAAGGGCAGCCACACAAATTACTCTTGAACAAAAGAAAGAGGCAGTTCAATAAAAGACCAATTTGACTAAATCATGAGTTCTTCAATGAGTGAAGAGCATAAAGATTAGCCTGAGAAACAGAGAATCACATAAAACGTGGAAAGTAGGTCAGATTACCAAAGCAGAATAGAAAATTAATAGAATGTGCAAGTAGAGGTCAAATCCAACATACTGAGGTGCAGAATGGTATACAACTAGTTTTTATTTTCTCTGCTTCATTGCTTAAAAAAGACAGTGTTATTTCACCAAATTATTTATATTAGCTTACATCCTATTTTTAAAAGCTTTTTTTTCTTGAAAACTGCATGGAATACATTAGATATATAAAGTAATTCTCAGCTAGTACATGTTAAAGGAAGTGACAATGTGAGACTAACATTCTAAGGGAGAGATTTTAAGTATTGGGATTTTAAGTGTTTTCCAATTAGTATGATCTGATGTGTTTCACAAATATATTTTTTATCATAATAAAAATTAAACAGTATTAAACAGAATCCATGCAGAACAAAAGTTCCACAGTGAACCTTATAAAGCATTGATGTATAGTAAAAGTTAGACAACCTGTGCAGGAAATTAAAAACAATGAGCAGAATTTATGGGAGGAAATACAACTTCTATGAAAATCTCCCATATACATTATACAATCCTGTTAGAAAAAAAATAATTTTTTTTAAAAACCATATACTGAAGAGAGGAGAAGGATCAGTGAAAAATCTGTGTGTCTATGTATGGTTTTTTGAGTACTTCTAGTACTTCGTTTGAGACATACTACCTAGTCTACTCGCCTGAAAATTAACTAATATTAAGCATGTTTTCCAAAGCATTACTTCAGTGAGGCATTTTAAATAGATTACTCCAGAGAATGAATTCATATATTTAAACCACAAATGACGAATGAGAGCAGTTCTATATAGTTAAAAATCCAGATATGCTGTGGATTGGTCTTCATTTGTATAGTACACTTGTAAAGGTAGAGTTACAAATTACCATAGACATGTAAATACATTCCTGTGCCTGTGAACCAGGTACACCGATTTTTAGACTATCTCTCTAAGTATTGGGTGCAATAATTTAAGATAAACAGTTGCAGCTGTAATTGTCTGCATCAGGTGCCTTAAAATCATGGTAAAAGGCAGGCTTTTTCAAGAACAGTGGGAAAAACTGTCTTCAGCGTTGCTTGGAAATGTAGACTTTTATTATTAGATGTCTTTGAGAACAGGTAAGAGAAATGTTTTTTAGAAATTACTTTGGTAATTTGATTATACCTTAGAATTGAAGAGTGGTTTAAAGCGACCTGAATTGTGCAAAACTGAAAACTTTACCCCATTCCCCAGGTTGGCTTTTTGCTTTAAAAAGCATTCTTAAAAAACTTTCTAGCTCCTAAATTCTTCCCACAGGGTGATTTGGCCTGTATCTTAGATTTTCAATTTCAGAAATAATTCCTGTCTCTTGTATGTATGGGCAAGAGGACATCGTGGCCAATTTCATATATCGATAACTTTGTTTAAACATCTCTCTGCTCAAATATTGCACATCTGTTGTAGAAGGTGCTGAGAACAGTGTGTTGCAGTCTTTCAAAAATACTGTAAGACTATGAACATAAAGCTGTGATTTGTAGCAAAGGAGCAAACGCATGACAAAATAACCTTCCTCTCTTTACCTCCATTCATCTGTGCATATCAACTAATTAATAAAAACAAAGGGATTTTCTAAGAAACCAGTATTTTAATTCTCTACAACTAAAACACTTTCTGCAGCAGATAGCTTTCTTGCTTCTCTTTGCAGGACAGCTTCTGATTGCACAACAATGAAAGATTATGCAGAACTGGAAAAGCAGCATAACCTATCATAGACAGGCATTGAAGAGTGAAACCTGAGATGCTAAACTGTGTTTGAAAATGAGTGTCTCTACATAATTTGTCTTCCTCTGCCATTTTAACATACGGAGGATGAAAATCTCTTCCCTTGTCTGTGCAACGGACCATTTGAAATGTTGATTGGGTTATTAGATTGTGAGAAGCTATAGAAAGAGTTCTAAAATAATAAACAAGAAACATTCTCAAGAAAAGATTCATTACACGCACACAAAAAAGAAGTTCCTTTTTAGCAGTAAACAACAGTTCTAGAAACCTAAAGTTTTGCACTTTTACCATAGAAATTACATAATGTTTGTGTGTATATTCTGTCAGGTATTGAGCACCTAAACAAATCCTCTTCAGGCCATCTGAGCTGATCTTCTATGCTGCCACTTACATTTCCTGAGCACCTGGGAATAATTTTTCTAGCTCCTCATACCCATTGAATGGAATACTGTCAGCTGGATTCTTCCCTAAACTGCAAACCTCACCTAAATTCTGTCAGAGAGTGTGTACATCTACTCTCAGTCATCCTAATGTGTAGATGCTTATCTTCTGCACCAGAAGTTCCCTCAGCACGTAGCTGTGCACAGCCAAACATGTGTAGGAGTGTTTGTTCTCCACAGGTGACGTTTTTCTTCTGCTAGGAACATCCTGTGTCTATGGCTCAGGTGGCATTGGAAGACAGTGTCACATTCTTGCCCCCACTTCCTGAGCTAGTTTTATTTTCTGGTTCTAATGTAAATACTTCCATCAGTGACCTGGATGATGACACATTGGCATTAGCCAGTTTACATAAGGTAGTGAATTAGGGTGTGAGGTCAGGCTGAGAGGCGGAGTTTCAGCTTGGAGGCTACTTAATAAACTCTAGGGGTGGGTGAAAAGAAGGCTTGTGTGTTTCTGCATCTGTGATGGAGTAACCTCGTGCGTCAGTGTAGGCTGGGAAGCAGCTGGCAGGGTAGCAGCACCCTGCTGGGGTTTATGAGGGATACCAGGTTGTATATGAGCTAACAGTGCACTCTTTCTCTGAAAGAGGTGACCGTACATTGTGCTATTTTAGGGGGAGGTTAACTGCTCCTGAACTGCAATGTTCCCCATCACGAGAGAGGAGTCAACAAACTGGAGCAGAGGGTCCTGAGGATGGTTTGTGGATTGGAACATACCATGCAAGTAGAGAGGCTGAGGGAAGAGTGTTTGTTCAGCCTGAAGAAGAGGAGGTTATTGGAAGATCTGCTTATATTTTTCAACTACTTGAAAGGCCAGACTCCTCTAAAAACTGTGCAGTGTGAAAAGGCAGTGGTCAGAAATTTTAACAAGGGAGATTTGGACTGGACATAAGGAAAAAATGCTCAGAGAGGGTGGATAAGCACTGGATTGGTTTACCTAAAGGAGCTGTTGAAATCTCAATTTTTGCAATTCTCTAAGGCATCTTTTTCCACCGACCTGAGAAATTAGGGATATATCCTCTATTACTCAGGTCAGAGGGTTGACTTTAGATTTTATTCGTTAGAGAAGCAGTACCTCGAATGGTTGCTGATATTGAGCTGAGCATGTTTGGCCTTTAGGGAATATAGCAACAATTTGATTTGAAGAAATTGCTTTTGTTGTCTTTACACTTTATTTTCTGTGCACTACATTTCTGTAACTTGTGGTGATAGTTCCCTACTCTTTGCTAGGAATACCGTGAGAAACAGTATGAGCAGACAAAATTAGCATTATTTTTTCTATTGGCTTCTAACTGAGAGTGATTCATAAATAACCTTACAAGACTTTGTATTTTAAAATATTTTGCCTAGAATTTTTAAGTATTTATGGAGTTTTTTTCAGATAAGTAGTTCTATTGAAAAAGCCATTTATTGTTAAGCACAAATAGCAAGGCATGGACATTCAATAAAAATTCTTATTTTAGATTAAAAAACCCAATAAAATATAAAAAACTAGCTGCTGTCCCTGCAGATAGGCAGTCTTACTGGGATATTAAAGTTTAAGTACCAAGAAAACAAACATAATTCATATCAAAGTTCTACTTGTCAGAGTGCTTTGAGTGTACATTATATTTGGGATTTTTTGCTGTGTGTTTTATTTTTTAATTTGCTTTCCATGGAAGTTTTTTTGATTAGTGTGTTGTGTCCCGCAAGTGTCTTGAGCACATTATGTGAAGTTACTGTTTTTCCGGTCACCGAAGTCTGTCTCTTCAGGTCATATCACTGTAAAGTTCCATATGTTAATTTCTTCTTTTGGTCTGTGATTTGTAAGAAATTGTCACAGCCATTTTCATTACAAGTTTTCTACTGTGTGGCTGTCATTGTCTCTTTGTAGAATTTAGTTAAAATCAAAGTAGAGATACCCCACCAGTAAAACATTCTTCCAGTTTTAAACTCCTACAGTAGAACATCAGTTAAAACTGTGAATTAGGCATTGTAGCTATTTGTTTCTTGTTAACAAATGACCATATACAAAACTTGATTGAATCTTAGGAAGAGAAGTTAGCAGTTACCAAGAAGAGAGACAATTATCATCATTATAAACAAGTTGGTTTTTCTTGCACTTATGCCCATCACTCATACTGCACAAAGAAGAGGAAAAAGAAAAAAAAATAAACCAAAACACAGCAGAGGAAAGGATCGCTAAATAAAGATTAATTATTAGTATTAAACTGACATATTTATGCTGATCATTCTTGTATGATTTCTTCTAAAGTATGATTCCAGACAAAAAAATTAACCAGTCTGCCCTAGACAATCCTAAATAACAATTAAATTATTTTTGTTGAAAATAATTTCGTGCAAAGCTGGATAGCTTTGATAGGAGGGAACTATTTCCAAATGTCCTATTTAGGGTCCAGCAATTCTTTTTTATCTGGTTTCTGAAAGATCAGGTAGTCACTGATGGCAAAGACCTCTTCTTTCAGGCTCACTGCTTGGAAGAGGTTTGAGATTGTCTCAAGAAGGAAGAGGTTTGAGATTATCTCAAGGAGGAACAGGTGCATCATACTTCCTGTTGTTGTCATTTCTTCATTTAGATTCTGCTACCTACTGTTGGAAGCACAGTCATACTGGGTCAGATGGAAGGTCCACCTGATTCACTATGTGTTCTCCAACCACAGCCAATGTTACTTGGGAAAGAATAATCCCAAGGAAACATATTTCTGTTTTATGAAATGGCACATTAATCATTCAAGCTAAGGCAAAATATAGCAGCTTTCTTGTTAAGATAAAGAATACTCAATAGGCAATTAAATACTGTATACCTGCAACATTTTTCTACGCAGTGACTATTAGATGTTAAGACAGCAGTATGATTCTTAATGATCATACAATGTCATTTTGAATAGCAATATATTTTTTGAAGTGAACATTATTTTCTATTTTATAATGGCTTTAACACACTTACTGGAAATAATTCTTAAGGGGGAGTTTTCTTACAATATAGATGCTTTTCAGAATATGATGTATTTTATTGTATTATATAATATAGATGATATGACTTTGAAAACTAATATAGAAAGGCAAGACATTTTTTCAACTTTGCTGGACAGCACAGCTGCCTGGCCCAGAAGTTAGAGCAAAGACCTGAGATTGTTCTGAACCAAGGAACACAAATACTGAAGGCAGACTTCAGAACATATCTTCGACTGGCCAGTCTGCTGGCCACCAGGGTTGAATTTAAATGCTGTTCAGGAGGCACTGCTCTTGGCCATCTACTGATGGCACTCAGTAGAATGGCATGGAAAAGTACATTAGGCCAAGTTCATAGGTGGACAGAGATCACAGAGTCAGAAGGTATCTCATCATCATTACATTGTTCTGCCTCCTACTTTTACATAGTTTTTGATTTCACATACATCTCCTTAACTGCTTCTGTCATTTCTGGTTGGTTTAGGGAGCAAGGTACTCAAGACAGAGTTCTAACCCTTGCATTTGAAAAGGCTAAAAATTATTAACATAAGGAGGGCAATGCATTAAATATACTTTTACAACTAGTGCTCATAAAACAATCATGTAAGTTAGAAATTAACCATTATTTTTGTTCAGTGTATTTTAAAAAGGTGTATCTGCCCTAGGATAATGGAAGGGACCATTTCTTAGAATATTTCAAGAGACTGAATCACTTTAAACAAGATTGTACATAACTAGGAGACAAGTCCTTTGAAAGCCTGTTTTTATTACCTTTATTAATCTTTTTAGACATGAGATTCAGTTGGACATAGTGTGTTTATTAAATGTAGAGTTTTGTGGATTTGCATTCTGATTTAGAAATGTTAAGTATGCTTTTTCTAAAAGTAAAAATATCCAATAAGAAATTACTCATTATATGTAAGTTATAGATCAAAGAGATGAAAACAGTTAAAACTCTGAAAGGGCTGCCTGGCCTGCACTTACTACTAGCACAGAGACAACATGTCATTATATAAATGCTACTTTGTTTGCATGGTATCATTATTTGTCAGTTAGATCGTATGTTGTCAACCCAGTATTTGTATATGTGCATCTCACCTCAACTAAGCTGTTGTGATACAGAAATATTTTTGTTTATACTTTAAGCAAAAATATTCGGGGAGGATGAATATCGTCTTTATTTCATGAATGTTCCCATGAGAAGAAAATATTTCTAGGCAATAGAGTTTACTGTTTCTCCCTTTCTCTGCATGATTAAATTGGAGAGAGAGAGGAATAATGAATTGAAATACAGATAGCGGATGTGATCCTTCCTTCCACCATGTTCCAATTCTGTTTTAATAACAACCATAATTAGACTATGTGCCAACTGCAAGAGACTGAGACACTCAGTCAAGGCATCCATGAAAGCTCTGCACTTCCTAAAAGTTCACAATTAAAAGAGATAGGAACATTTGACAGATTTCTTTAGGAGACAGGTGATTAAGCATGGGTTAATCAAGTCAGAAGCTGCCACATTGTACAATGATCCCATCCAAGAAAAAAGAATTCTTTTATCTGTATCAATAGATGAACTCATCTGAATGTGCCGGGCTTGTAGATGAATTTACAGGAGTTTATAGGGCAAGTGATATAAAGCTGAATCAGATAATGTTAGATTTGATGTGCCATCTGGAATAAAAAAGAAATGTATTTTGAGTGTATATTGGACATCACTGGACGGGAGCGGTGACTGAAGAGCATACGTCAGTGATGACAGGTGTATTCCCTGTAGTTTTGTAAATACCAAAGATGTGCATATCATTTCAAAAGAAAAACAACATCTGTAAAACTAGAAGATCTGGTTAATCTGTTCATTAATTCATCCAGGCCTTATAAGAGTTTAGTTTTATTCAGCATGGTTAGTGCTAGTTAAGTCTTGACATTGTATCTCACTTAGCAGAAGTCAGGTTTTCTCAGGTAAGGAATTGCACTGGCTGCAGGCATGAGCAAGCACAGTAGGTGGACTACATCGTCCCTAGTTAAAGGACAATTTTCACAAAAGTTAGGAAGTGACTGCACTTCTGGCAGAAGTCCTGCCTGCCACAGTCATGGCAGGTTTACCCTGCAAAAGTGTCAGGTCCCTCAGGACCAGGCGGTCGTCCCCTTCCTTTGCTGATGTCAGCTGGCACCTTGCCACCGTGGTCACACCAGGGCCATCTCCAGGCTGCCCGTGACTGCCCGGCTCCTGAAGCCCTGCCTGTTTGCCACCGTGGTCCATGCACACAGAGGTCACACCAACTGAGATCTCATTGTGTGACCATCTGCTACTTGTTAATACAAAGATCATCAGCACGTCTGAGGGTAAAAGAAGGCTGGGAGTTCCTGTGGCAAATGTAATCTCATGAATAAGGTGCCCTAAGGGCAGACTGCTGTTAGAGGTCTGGGGAATAGGTTACACGAGGCACAAAAAAGTGAATGAGGTTTTGTTTTAAAGGTGCAAAAGGTGTGTGGAGAAAGACCCAGAAATGTAATGGCTGGAAATGTGATACGTGTTAAGAACAGATCTTGAAAATAAACGATCATCATTGATTTTTGTCCATGACCAGAAATCTAGAGATAGAGAAGGGCTGTATTTTTGACAACACGGAGTGTAAGCAGAAAGCCCTCATGTTGCTTCTGGGTAAATAAGAAGGCACAGCTTCAGCTGCCAGCCTGTCTTCGGCCATTCTCAGATAGCATGGACTACAGCTTTGTCAAAGTGGTAGCCACCATGGGCTAAAGATATCCTGGCCCTAGGGGTTCTTGCTGTACCTCTGGGTCAACTAAGGCACGTGAGTGATGTGAGAGTGAGTGAGCGGCCATGGCACCTGCCACGTCTTCTCTTCTGTGACAACTGTCCTATAAGTACATTTTGCCTGTCTCTGAAGGGACTCCTTTCAGAGGGTTTTGGCTGCTGCTTCTTCAGAGGAGATCACGGTAAGGAAAGTAGGCAGCAGCAGATGAAAATACCATTCTTTCTGTGCTTTTGTGAATACTTATTTCTTATATTCTTTCATCTACATTTAGAAACAGAGGCTGCTCTGTTTGCTTTCCTCTTTCTTTTTTTTTTTTTTCCCCATATGGGGGTTGGGGAGGGGCAGGGACAAACAGCCACAACCTTTATACAAACTGTTACTCACTGAGGAAGGCTGGAGGTTTTTCGTAGATAAGGGCTGTGGAAAAAGGAAAGACAGACTGCAGTCTCCTCTCGTATGCCCTTTCAGTCTCACTGTCAGACATGCTCCTTTTAGCATGTTTCTCACTGTAAAGCCCTTTCGTGAAATGTTACTGCTTCAACTTGTTCCTCCAACTTTTCTTTCCTGCCTTTCTCCCAATCCTACATGCTTCTGGTTGTGACACTCTTTTACTCTTTTGAACTCGTGTTACTCTAAATGATACTCCAATTGTTAGTATCATTTTAGTTTACTGCCTGATTTTGTGTTCAGGTTCTACCTGTTATTTTTTTTGCTCCAGCGCTGTTGCTTGGCCTAAACAGCTACTAGACTTCTCCAGTGCTTACTCTACTTTGTATTTATAGACAGACATTGCTTTTATAGGGACATGTAAGTGCCTGTTCCATTTTCTGCCTCAGCCTTTACTTTGCTTTTTAAACCAGCGAAGTTCTGTCAGTCACTTTTTAACAGATCAGGCTTTAGAGACTTTACCTCATCTTGGTGGCCTTTATCTTCTGTCTAATTTAGAAGAATCTTTCTTGAACATGAATAACCTGTGTTCTGTGCATATAAGACTTTACTACTACCTTAAAACATTCTCCTTAATCCAGTGCTCCTTGGATCGCTGTTGTCTTTTCTTGGCAGTGTTTGTTAGAGGCTGAGTGTGCTTGTACAGACTTGCCTGACTGGCTTTAATCCTGCTAGTAGTGTAGCCACAGGCACACAGTGCTAATTAAAAGCTAACTCAAAATCCTGGGGAAATGCTTAAAAACTATCTCACACTGCACTGCCTGCTGCCACAGTTACCAAGGTTGCATTGCATCAGCTAGCTATCAACAGAATGCCACAGGTATAAATGGCTAAAGTCATCCTTGTTACAGATCTCAGTGATAGTTAACTCTCATCCGTCATCTTGTCATTCACTAAATCGTTAGTGATTTAGTTTTTATTCTCTTTTTCCCATCAAGCGGATTCCAGGGGTATAAAGCCTATTTTGGTTAGGGGAGAAGTACACAGGCAGACCTTAACATTATATACTCCTCTTATAGAAATGAAGGTTGTGATTGAGTGGACAGTACTTCCTGATCCACCTTCATTTTAAAAATCTCACCCCGGGGCAGGATCTCATCTCTTTATTCCTCTGCTCCCCATTTTAGTCTCCTTGTGTTTTTCAGGGGCAAACAGATACAGAAATAAAACAACCAGCCGCAGCCTGCTGCATCTTTTCCAGCTAGTGAAATACCTGTTAGGTTCTACCTAATGTTCCTTTTCTCGTTTCTGAGGTGATAGCATCTTCTCAAGCACATATTCCCTATTTACCAGGAGCAGTTTCATCCCTTTCAACACAGAGAGTCACTGGTGTAGTTCGCTTAGAGCTGGCTGAACGCTGTGTGCATGTGATCAATTTTAGGGCATAGTTTTATGATACAATCAACCGAGTCTTAACTGCCAGCTATGCGTTCCGTTCCCCTATCGCCAGCATTTGTCTGACCTCAGAGCAAGCCTGTTCGGAAATTTACAGCAGGAGGGCAAAAAAAAGAAATTGCCTTCCACCAGTTCAGCTCCGTAAACTATCCTAACATGGAGGCAAATTGATAACGCAGCACACATGATGGACGGAAGGTAGCAGCACGGGTGGAGGTGCAGAGCGAAGCTGTTCCTCACAGCCACAGCAGCTGGCAGTTAGCGTAGCCCAAACCGTATATACTGAAGAAACACACCTTAAGTTTTATCATCTCTGTGTGTCTAGATCACAAGGTATGTGTTCCTCACTTGAAAAGGTTTGCCTGCCTTGCCAAGGAACTGATCATATGTTTAGTGATTGTTGGACATAGGCTGCAGAACATCCAGTGGGTCACAAGATGTAAACAATTCTGACCTTGATTGGAGAGACTTGACTCTTATAAACAACATCAATACCACAGAAATCTCGCTTCGTTATGAAAAAGAATGTTCTTGCTCAATCTTCTTGCTTACAAGATTTTTCACTACACATGCATGCATTTTATTTTCTATTCAGTTTACTGGCACGAATACAGACAAGATAAAAATGTGATTTAATGAAAGCATTAATAAGGATATTTAAGAACGTTTTCAGTTAAAGAGGTGGTTGACTAGTGAATAACTGTGTCAGTTAAATTCAAAGCCCTGTTCCATAATCTGAAACTATTTTCAAATCACAGGAAAAAGCTAACAAAATTATCAAGACTTTTTTTCTTCTGTTTAGTCATCATCTTGATGAAATGCCAACACTTTTCATTATGTTGTTAAAAGAATTTAATGTTTCTTTACTCTAGAATATAAAACATGGGCTACGGGTGCGAAAAGAGAATTATGGCTGCTATTTATGTTGAAGGGGTATTAGTTTTCCCTTAAAAAACAATCCTAGGCAGTAAGCATTTAAAAGGAGCCACAACAACCTGTGGAGTGTTTAGCCAGTGCTTAAAAATATTATTTTTCTACTGGTGCATTCCTACACTTCAGAGGACACCTCGCACCTTTAAAGCTGTCGCACTCCAAACATGGCTTTTACAGAAGAGAATCACTGTTTTGCCTCGAGCAAGGAACATAAGTGTTGCAAAACTGACTCCTCCTCTAGTGGGGAGAGCATGTACAAGTACACAGAGTTGTATTTCTCCTAGAGCTGCCAGGCTGAATATCTTGCAGTCAGAGCTGTAAACCTTGCAGGCTTTTTCTTTGTCGTTCTACTTTGGGGTCTTTTTTACCCCCTTTCTTTCTGGCTTTTTTGTTTGTTTGTTTGTTTTAATGTATGTGAAACTCTTTCAAATGCTGGATTTCCACGTCCTTGTTCAGGAAGCATTCATGAATTGACATGGGTCAACATACTTTTCGTTACCAGGCAAAAGTAAGTACTGCAGTTAAACCTGTTCCTTCTGTATGTTTACCTGACTACAAAGGGTTCTGTGTCATGGTATAAAGGACAGAGTAGACTGTAGTTCTATTAGCAGAAATTTAAAACTTTTTTAAAAAGTAAAATTAGCTCAACTTAATATGATATGCTAAATGTTTTATGACTCACAATCTGAAAAAAAAAACCAAACCTTGTCAGTCTGTGGTCTCTCTGTTAAAATAAGCTGGACACAGAGATGCCACTCCTATACTTTTTTTTTTTTAAAAAAAATGACATTCAAGATTGCAAATTTTTTAAGCATTTTTAATGCACACTTTGTAGTACTAATCTCAGTATATTGCTGCCTTGTATCTTTTATGTTCACTAAATATACCTTATTTATGTCAATCATTAATGAAAATACGCTGGTTGAGGAAATAAACCTGGAGCTCCCATAACTGCCGTCATATCTTCCAGTTCTAATGTACCCTAGCTGTTATTTTATTCTTCCTTTGTTACCCTCTGCTACATTTGCCTATACATCCTCTAGTTACCAGATCCTGTTGTGTGTTATTATCTTCAGAATTCTTTGGTATTGGAATAGACTGGCAGTCGAAGGCTGAAGGGAAACAGATCTCCAGAGAGAAAGAAAGAAAAACTGGTAACTGAGCTGGCGAGGAGTAAAGAAAAACGGTGTGATTTGATCTGACAGCATCTTTTTAGCCAGTTTTCCCTGCATTCTGTTGAAACACTGTACCATCATCATCTGTAATATTTTCATTATCCCAGCAGTTCCCTGAGAATTCATTGACAGTCTGGGAATGAATAGAGTTTCCTTATGCTGTGAGTTCCCTCTAGAGAGCGCAGCAGCCTGCATGACATCGTATGGATTCCGTGCCCGTATTACCAGCATAAGCTTTCTGCTGCAGAAATGCTGTGCTGCAGCTATCAGTCTCTCCCTCTTTTGAGACCTGGCTTGCTATTCCTGAGCTGAACTAGGCGCTCCCTTCCTCAGGGCAGGAGATGGATTGCCCAGGCAGTGAACAAGTTCAAGCAACAAGTGAGGCTTGAATGTCTGCATAATGAACGCAGCCATTTATGACAGGCGCTTGCTGTGGCACCGAGTATCTGGTACTCGGTCTGTGCCGTGACTGCACATTGGTCTTCTCTGATGAAGTACAGCCTGGTTAAGGCCTGACATGAGAATTAACACAGAGCCTAGTTAAAGCCTGACATGAGAATTAACACAGACCCTCATTTGGCACGCAGCTTGCAGATCTTGTAGGAAATCTAGAGAAATGCAGTTAGTATAAAGGCAACGAGGAGCAGAAACTGATAGGTAATCCTACCATTTTTTTTATGTGTGTGTGTGTGTGTGTGTTGTTTAAATTGAACTGGAAATCTTCCGGATTGGATTTTCTTGTGAAAGATGTGGTGCTTTTGTAGGGCAGTGTTTTCCAGGAGACTGAGCTCAGAATGATAGTTCAGGTCTAAAAATTTTCATCTTTATTTTTGAGAAGGACCCTATATGGTTTTAAGCTATTTCCACTGGATTTTCATCTTTTTATTTTCTTACCCTGCCAAAGATCCTTTTTTAATGTGTTCAAGTTTTCGTGGCTTCAACTGAATTAACTCTCTTAGCAAATGAAGCTCTGCTATCAGAAGCAGGGAACAAAGGTGCCTTTTGAAAGCTTTGGCCTTCATTTAGAGGTTGTGAGAGTTTGACTTTTATACATTCCTTACTGCAGTGAAGCAAATGGACTTCAGGCACTTCCTGGGCTGCATCAGGATTTCAGTCCAAACTTCTAGTCTCCCACGCTTGTATTCTTCACCGGCATTAGACGCAGGTTAAGTACAGACTTATAAAACAAGAGAAATACTTCATTGCTTCTGCCTCTTAATTTTGTCTTGTGTGTTATGAGTTAGAAGGAATACCTTCTAATTGTGCATGTACAAGGACTGTTTGAGACTTGGCAGCTGCTGCATCCACCATCCAAACCTTTCTCCCACTTTTTGAAGTGCAAATATTGATAAATACCAAAGTGATCTAGTTGTCTCATCTTACTTGGGACATTGCACTCTAGTTATTTTTGGTGTAATAATTGCAAACTTGCTGTGCTCTGGAGTTCAGTCAAATTGCATGGCAGTTTTCTACAACTGATGAACAGAAGTTTTAAGATCATAGAATCACAGAATGGCCTGGGCTGGAAGGGACCTTAGAGATCATTTAATCCAACCTCCCTGTCATGGGCAGGGATGCCACCTCTTGACTAGATCAGGCAACACATGGGCACCAAATCGAGTCAAACCCCCAACCTTGCTGTAATCAGCACTATGCTCAGCCAATAGTGTATAGCAAATAGCTTCATATTCCCAGAAGCAGCCTATGCTTAGTGGAATTCTACACTGGTATTGATGTTTTCTTTATGCATTGTATTCTTCTGCAGTTTTGTCATGCAGTAAAAGTTCCATGTTTTGAGTTATAGAATAGCCTGTGTCCTTACAAAGGTTTTGTTTAATCTTTATTTCAAAATAAATTATGTAGGCTGTTGCAACTGAGGATTCAGAAGAGTTTCGATTAGAATTCTTTTCAGAAATCTGGAAGCACTGAACCATCAGAAAATTTGTATCCATTTCTGACTCTGTGACTAACAAGTCTAGTTGTAACTACAATGATTCATCTAAAAGATGTATCTGAAGGTTAAATCTGGGAAAGCACACAATAAATTTACCTTTATTTAAGAATAGATATTCCTTTTTCCATCAAACATTCAACTCAAACTGTAAGAGTGTTTCTTAGGATAAACATTAAAGTGCCTAGAAAAGGGAGAGAAGAGAGAGAAGGTGAGAGCCAAAACAATCGATTATGTCTCAAATTATAGTATTCACAAACACAGCTCACTGCCATGGAACTGTTTGATTTGTGGTAGTTCAGAATTCAAAAATCCTCTTCAGGACTGCAGATTCATTTCTGCAAACTGCTTTATTGTGCATATTTTTCCATATTTCACTGAAAATTGGCAGATAAAAGGATGTTTTAAAAAAATCATTGCAAAGGTACAGATGAGTGTAAATCTCAAAGCACTACGCATTTCCGTAGTCCAGGCTTTGGGAGTGTTGGGAAGGGTAGAGTGTCCCAGAAGCATTTGCATCATGTGAGCGTTTCAGAATAGTACTCAGAAGCTTCTTGAATATGTACACTCACATGTCCACACATTGTACCTGTGGAGAATAGGTAGCTCTGGTGCTTTTGGATGAATTCCACCACACGATCTGTGGGGCAGCCTGAACCCAGACTAGCCCTGAACACAGGAGCCATTATTCCCTTACCTGCAGGAGGTACCCGTCGCATGCAGCTCTGTCTCAGCCTGATGAACTTTCTTCTACAACATATACCCCCATACTTTGCAGTGGCATATGACCATCTGAGCAGAGGAGTCTGGTGAGAGTGCTTTTAGGGTGGGCTGACATAATAAACCAAAAAGGAGCTAGGGGGTTATTTTACGTTTCTAAGAGACCAATAGATTATTTTTATTTTTTTGTCTTTTGGAGAGCCAAGGGCACTCTGCTTTGTTTTTGTTGTTTTCTCTTCATGCCCTAGTCTTGATTATTGAATTAAACATGTGAAAGGATGAAAGTTTTAAGTAAGTGTTAAAAGTAAGAGTTTTTCTGAAAGATCTGTGCTGTGCAAGATTGCACTTACATGAGTCCTATCACTTTTGTATGTAGTTTATCATTATGATCCCTCTACCTTTACAGTTAAGGAGAAGATCTCTGAAATTATCTTAATCAGCACTTTTGTTACTGATATAATTTATTTTCCTTGTTCTGAGGAATTTTGTGATCTCCTGATCTCCAAAGCCCTGACAACCTGAGGTAACTGGAGTTTTTTAGCATGGTAGATCTCTTAGCACATTCGTTGTTCCCTCAGGGTGAAGTCATTCCATATTAATTGTGCTTTTAGATTGTCACATTTCCACTTCTGGTGAACATGTGATATATAACATTCCCTGTGAGCAAGTATGCACTGGCTCATAAAAACAGTCAATAAATTTGGCGCTGATATTTCTGAAAACTCTCAGACCTCCAACTGGAGCAAGAACAATCAGAAACAATCATGATACAAAAATGAAAGTTTTATAATTTAGGACAGAATAATCTGTTTGATGGATAGCACATTTTGGATGCTTCTGTGTGGTGTGACCCTTCTTCCCTGGAGATGAGCTTTGCAAAAGCAAAGATGACTTGTAGCCAAATCTACATCTGCCAGCAGCTTGATCCAAAAATTGGATTGCTGCCGTTGCTACTTCTTCACCCCTAAATATCATCTGGGATATGGTGAGAGTTCAAGGAAGCCAATCCAAAGAGAGTAGGTTTTTCCTTTAAAAGATAAATTTTACTTAATCATGATGCAAAGAGAAAATAAAGAAGAATACGCTCAGTTATGATAGGGCAAAGTCATGTGCTATGGTGATGTGGAATGTAGGTAGATCATGATTGTATGAATACAGAACAAAAATAGCAAAAATATCTAAAAATACAAACCCTGAAAGGTACACACTCTCAAGGTAAGAGTAAACATCAGTATTTAAAACGTTAATAGAGAAATTACCTGTTAGGGTGGAAGTTTTAACTGAACTACCAGGTTTAACAAGGTCTGGGCATATGAAGGTAGGATTCTTGTATGGCCCCTTTGTTTTGAGTAATAACGTAAAATGTCTTTCTATATAAGGTAGTTGGTTATGATCATGCTATTTTGTCTGAATATAAGGAAGATAAAAAATAGTTTGTTGTCTATTTGGCATTCAAGATATTTCCTCTAATCTTCTCTCCAGGAAAAAGCCCAACCTCAGGTGCCTTATATCATCACTATAGCCTAATCAAATTGGGCTTAACCTAAGTGATGCTGACGTAACCCAAACTTCCTGTAGTAATTACTAATATATATCAAAATACTACTTATATATAGTATGCTTCATTCCTTGTTTGAGTGAAAGCAACATTGATCTTTATTGTAGTTCAGAAAGTGAATGAGAGGGTGAGGAAAGGCTAAGAGCAAAGGAAAGGTCATTGGTATCAGTTCAAGAAGAACTCTCATACAAGATGGTGCAGGCCTCGCCCCCCCAACTTCTGCTGGAAGACCTGCCTCTCAAATGCCTGATGACTATTGTCCCCAGAAGCCCTTCTTCCTTTTTCCAGCTGTATAACACACTCAGGCCCAGAAAGTCCTCCCTTTGTCCATCAGTCACCATTTTGTCATGGTCATGGCCATACCCCTTGTGATCTCTGAACTCCCTGTCAGTGCTCACAGGTGAAACCTTGTCTTTCTCTTTACCCCAGAAGTATGTCAAAGGCTCTCATACATTCATGTATGTACATGCACATGCATATATATGGTGTTTATAAAGACACATGACAGTGTACCAAGTGTATAAATGTATGTTTGTCCATAGTTACACTGCTTTATAAATATACAAAGAGTATATCAAGTCTGCATATATAAATGCTTAATAAGAGATAGTGAAGTCAAACTGAATGTAAATGGAAAGAAAATTAAATAAAAGGAAAGTGGAAGCATGTCAGAGAGAGAGTGGGGGGCCATGAAAAAAACTGAGTGTGCATTGGGCAAAGGGTTAAGCCTGTGAAAGGCTAACCA
The DNA here is from genome assembly GCF_000703405.1 of Apaloderma vittatum. NCBI lineage: Eukaryota > Metazoa > Chordata > Aves > Trogoniformes > Trogonidae > Apaloderma > Apaloderma vittatum. Next base: position 62,761 of record NW_009720307.1, read on the forward strand.
TGAGGCAGCCACCCGACCCTGTCTCATTCAAAGATCAGACCAGGGCTGTGAATGTGACCAGGAGGTCTCCTTCACCTGTAATCAGACCAACCAGATCACCATACAGTATTACTGGGGCAGTCCTTTGACTTTGTCTTGTAGGAAACATTGCTTACTGAAGTAGAAAACCAGAACAGGCAACTCCACAGGAACATGTCTGTAGGGACACTTGCAGCGCAACGGGTTTTCCTAAAGAGACCGTGTGTATTGGAAAGAAGATGATTGGGCTGAGATTGTGGAAACAAAATTTTGTTGGAGACGGTGGGAAGTGAATTCTGCCTATATCTTGGTGTACTAACAGCTATTTGTAATACCAAGACAGGGATTATGCTGCTTGTGTTCCCTTATCCGTATTTTGGCATGGATTTTATAATGCTTTTTTGAAAACATAATCCTGGATGATTACATAGAAGACAAAATTATTCTGTGAACTGGTTTTCTTCCTTCATAGGACCATGGGATTCAAAAAGAGGACAACACTTTAAAAAAGAACAAGAACTTTGAAAGTAAAGAAACAGTGACAGTGAGAGACAGGTCACCATCACCCCAATGATCAATCAGTAAATAAAGTTTCATTGAATATGACTTATATTGATTGTCTCAGGTTTGTTTTCCTCTGTGCATGTAGTTAGAGCATGCTACTAGGCAGTGATACCTTTAAAAAGATATTTAATATTCTGCTGGAGAATTGGGCAGCTTTGGGGATATAAATCCCCTTTCTGAAACAGCCAAGAGTGGTGTTGATCTGAACAAAAACCAGGTGGCCGCATGGCTTGTAAGCCAAGACACAATATATAGAGAGCAGTGAGAAAGCACTTTGTAAGTAACAGATACTTGTGGTACTTTGTAAACACAGTAAGAGTGTTAAGCTCATTTTAATGATGACGTACATATTATCCAAATGTGCCTGGACTGTGTGTCTAAAAAGCAGAATGGTTCTGAAATAGCTGAGGCTTTTAAAACCGCTTTGCTGCCTCAGTAATTAGGTATCAAGCAGGGAATGGCTGGTTTTGAACCAGCCTTTAGACAAGCTGCTAAAGTGGAATAATTTTCACTCCTTTGTTACTGATACTGAAGTAGAGGCCTCAGTCACACATTGCTTTAACCAGATGCTAGAAACTAAGAAGTGGTGATGTTTCACAGGACACAGTTACCATTTGCTACATCAATATGTTACTGGAGTCTGTATAATAAAGAACTATAACCACAACTTCCATAGCACTGTCAGTCAGACCTGTGGATGTGAAACCTCCAAGCTCTGAGAGGATCTGGAAAATGATGTCTGGGCATTGGTGTAAAATTAGAGTAAATATGCCTCCACTCAGAAAGGAAGACCTTATGAGGATGTCTAGAACAAAAGAAAGATCTGACAGCGGTTAGGAGCCCATGATACCCATGTACTGCTTAATAGACTAGAGTCACCAGGCTGTCAGGGGGCTGTTTCATTGCAGTGAACTTTAAAAAGTGAACGCTTTTGAGGACAGAATCTGCAAAATTGAAAAATTTCAAGCAGTAAAAAGGTGAATGAGGAAGAAACAGCTGTTTGGAAAGGGGTGTTGCTGGCCCTAGAAATTTAACAGCTGGATAAAAGCCTCTCAAGCCTATGATGTTTAGCAGTTGCAGCCAGAGTGGGAGAGAGGAAGGATGGTAAGCTGTGGTTTTTATGTCATGCTCCCCAACAATGCTTGCACCAGAATTTCTCCACAAAACACCAGTTTGAACTTTATGAAATGGCTATTCAAATCCCCTGAGAGCTGTCAGCCTGGTGGAAGGTGGGGTTTGCAGAAATACAATACCAAAACAGCTGGAATAATATTAATAGTGCTGCTGGGTAAGTCATGGCATTATTCTTTGCGGCAAGTCCATTATCCAGCCTTATGCATCTTAGTGGAGGGTATAAAAACTAGTTCCAACAACAGAGTTTTAACTGTTGGCCAGCCATAGGCCTGGTCTTCAGTCCAGAAAACAAAGCTTACAACAGAAGAAAATTCTTGTACTTTTTGTACAGCTGAGAAGCTAGCAAATTTTTTCAAAGCTTCTTCTGGGGAGACAGTGACGGTTTTCCCTTTTCAGCTGACATGCCTAGAAGGTTGATCTTGAACTACCTCTACGTAAAACCTTGTTGAGCACCAGCTGGTTGGAGATTTATTGGTTCCACTATCATGCTGTGTTCTAGCAAATGGTAATAGCAGCAAGATCATTACAGTGACACAGCATGAGCTGCATTATGTGCCAGTGAACCAACCTCATATCAATACAAGCAGCGCTGAAATAAATACAAATTAAAACAAGCACATATTATTTCACACTGGAAAGATGGTTGTGAAGTTGCATCTGTCACCCTGGAGGGTTCTAATATTTTAAGAAAGCACATCATCATGTAGTAAATAATAATTAGTAAAGGGAGTAGTACAGGATTTAGAAAGACCCCTACTTGTAGCTGAATTAATAAAGAGCCGAAGTGGAGTAAAAGGTATATTCTACAGCCTCTGGTCAAAGGTTATATCATTTTTCTAAAGGAGTTTGGAAGTTGCTAAGCTACGCATTAAAAGGGTGGCTGAAAATGTAGCCAAAGCTGTGATCATATGTGTATCCCAGGGTGTTGTGGCCAAGCTGCAAACTTTGGCAAAGCAGGAGATCCCAGGGGTTGTTGAGAGACACATCACAGCCCTGAAGGGATGGCCTTCCTTAAACCCTTAAAAGGAAAAGGATGGGTAGTGCCAGGCTGC
>NW_009720308.1:0-28892 GCF_000703405.1 Apaloderma vittatum
CTCCACCTCAGCCTGACCCAATACAGTAGATAATGCTACATGGTAGAATTTAATAACGAATAATAAATGTATCTTCGAATTTTTGACCATTTAATAAAAGATACAAATCCCTATTAAATTTGAAAGCATGATTAAAAATGAAAAATAAGGAAGATTTGCACTTCTCTGGAAAGTTCTAAGGGACTGATTCGTCAAGGTCTGAAAAACCATTAGATTGGGAAAGAAAAAAAAAGTAACAGCATCGGAATAGGATTTCTTTAAAGCTGGACTAATATAATCATCAAAGGACTACATTCCTAGGTGCATCTTCTTCCTAGAAGCTAAATCTATGTACGTACCTTATAGACATGTCCTTAAACAGTTTGTCTTCTATCAGTCTGTCATACAATTGACATACTTCTTTACCTTTAAACCAAACCAGTTGTATTGAGTGAACCCAAAAGCCTCATAGCTTTTTCTGTATATATCTCTGCACAAAAGAGTCGTGGAGTTAAAAGTTTTCCCAACTGGTTTGCTATGAGCAGCAACTACATAGTGACAGCTTTTTTCTTGAACACAACAAGAAAAACCAGAAATATTTTGGTTTGTTTTCAAGTATATCTGTATATTTGTGTGTGCCATATACATACATAGTTGTGTGTGTATAAATTAAAACATGTATTCATACATATATATATATGCAGATATACACATCTTCACTCAAAGGTTCAGTGGACAACTTAACCGAATTATTAAAGTTTCAAATAAATAGATAAAAGAGATTAGCATTTGTGAGAAGTGGCCTCCAATAACCCATCTCCTGAGACAGGTATAAAGAAACTTGGTTGGCCAATTGGCTTACCAATTTTATAAAAACTGTGTCAAAGAACTGAATAGATGGACAAGGTGGTTTAAAATAAAAAGAAATAAATACAAACGCAATTTCAGCAAAATTCTTTTGAATTGTATCTTATAGAGAATGCAGAATGTCTGTTCTGATGAGAAATTTTGTAAAATTTATTTTGTGGCTTAATTATGGGCTTTATTTAAAGCTCATTTACAACTAGTGACAGATTTTTAGCTCCCTTCAGGGGTTTTAGAGCCCAGTGTATTTTGCTGCAATAGGAGAGATATAAAAAACTCCTCTTTTAATTTCTGTCATTAAATAAATATTAGAACAGTGAAACTGTATCATCTTTGGTGTTTCCTAGTATATTTCTTTAAGACAGTGATTTTAATTATCTATAATTTTGGCAAAATAGAATCATTAAGGCTGAAATTTCCCATGTAAGATTAATTTGTGCTCATTTTAGCAAAAATAGTTTGGAGAAAGTGTATTGTTCCCTTATATTAAAAGAAATTTTTGATAACTGATTATCATCAACTATTAATTGGAAAGACAGAAATTCTGTGTTTCAAAGCAGGCAGTTAAAATATAGCAGGGAATATTCCTATAGGAAGCACGAGCTAGACATGCCTTGAAAGTCTGCCCAGACGATCTGCTAAGATACTAAGAATGCTTCAGACTGAGGCTACCAGATATTTTCCTGGCAGCATCTGAGGACCATGTAAGATTCAAACCTGCTTATTAACACTGATAACAGGAGTCCATCTCCTCCCTCTCAGTTCTTCCTTATTTCTTCCTTCCCCAATCTCAGCTTCCCTTGAATAAACCTGGAGTTATAGCAACAGCACAAAAACAATCTCACAGTTAAAGCAGCTGAATGAATACTCATAGAACTAAATCATACTTGCTTAGCTACCAAATTTCTATGTCCTAATGAACAAGCCATTTAAAACAGACTTTTCATAGATGGCCATTAAATATAGACACATAATTAGTGATCACCTGATTTCTGACCTATGATCCTTGTATGCAGACATACTGAATAGTAACACCTGCAACAGAAGTCAGCAGGAGCTTTACTTTTAAACCACTGTAGCATTGAGCTATTTGTAATGCTAGACAGTCTGGGAAGCAGGTCATGGGTAGCTCAGTTTTTCAACCAAACTGAATGGTACTTTGACCTTAATGTCCATGTACGACAACATATGACAGTATATCACCTTCTCAGCTTGCAAAGCAATGTGAAGCTAAATATTTTTGAAACAAACAAAGCAGGGATGTTTGCTATAAGAAAACAAGGAAAGATGTCAGAAATTCTGGAGTTGGAATATGTTGATATACAAATGGAAACAGGAAAAAGCAAAAAGGAATTTGCAACTTCCTCTGTTGAATCCAATCCCCAATCTCTTCAGGAGAAGCAAATTAAAAACAGTATGCCCTGAGTGTTTTTGTAATGTGAAGGTGGATTGAGTGATTAACAATCTAGATGTTGTTTCCATCCTGAAGTTCACAACAAATGTATGACATCCATGAACACATTAAAAGACACAAAAAAGAATATCCAACCCAATTATCTTTTCCAGGGTGCAGTTTTCTAGTATATAGAAAGAAAATCAACTTTTATTCTTCTGCCTATGCTCCACAGCATAATAACTGGAAGATCTTTGATCTTTCTTTAGCTCCTGATTATTCCCCCATATTTTAACACAGTATAAACAACTGATGGAAATATGGAAATTTTTTTACCTTTGTTAACTAATATTGCTTATAGTTATGGTTGTTAGAAATTAAATATACAGCAGATTCAATATGTCATTTAAAATTACGTTTCCATTCCTGTGGTTAAATGAATTAAATATATTTTTTCCTCTGTAGTAATTCTGTTTATCTTTTAAATCTAGTGTCAGAGAAAGTTTTGTGCATATCTGTCATGATAAACGGCTTTCATTCTCTTCAAAAGACAGACAGGTACTCTCAGTTTTGTTTCTCCTTTCTCTGCTATACTCATAATTGCCATCATGATACCCAAGATCCTTTTCTTCAGGGAGCTGGGAAACAGAGATTGCCACTAAGTGTAATTTCATGACTCAACTTACCAAGTTAATTGTAAAGTCACCCGTTACCCTTCCAAACTGTAGGAATCTGAGCAGGATCATTCTTCTTGCATACTGCTTTGAGCTTCAAAGCTTCAAAAATCTTCAGACCCACCGTGAGTTTGTTTAAAGCCAACAATCGTTGTCCTTTCCTGTCAACAAATCAAAACACAACAAATGTTTTCCAAGGCTTTTGACAGAATAGATGAATCTAAATTTAAATCAACAAGGAAACCTCAGATTACTAGAAGTAGGTACAATATTGCATTTGACAAGAATAATTAAGAATAACCAAGGCAAGTGATAGAATATCTGGTGTGTGTGCAAACCACTACTCTGTGCTCATACTGTGAATTTGCTTCAGAAACGGACATATAAAAGGGAAATACCTAATTGAAAAAGCTACAAGTCAAAATTAATCAGGTCATTAGTTCAGAAACCCAAAAGAGAGCTTGATTAGATATGAATTATCTAATAATTTTGACTATCTCTGATGTACATTTGTTTTGACACCTATTATTAAGGGTCCCTATCACTGTTCTAAGCTCATTGCTAAATTCAAGAACAACCTATTTGAGTCCTATATCAGCTTCCAACTATCTACATAGTCAACAGAGCTGTTCTTTGTAAAAAAAATCCGGTAAATTTTTAGGGGTTGTATTTATTGCTTTTAAGTGTGTTTGGTTTGAGTAAGATTGACTCCCTGTCTTTAGATGTCTTGCAATCTCAGGTACTCACTCTTGTCCCTGATTATTTCTGCTAATATTAATACCTTTTAATTCTGACACCAGTCAAAACTTGACTCTCTATGTGCTAAATATTCCCAAGTACAGCAAAGTTTCACCTTCCTTTTTAGCTTTTCACCAACGCTTTTCTGTCTGACATAAAAACTAACTTCAAACTTAGAATACTGAAAAATTTCAACACAGTATCTACAAATACAAAACTATAAAATATGCACGATAGCTTTTGTATAGTCAGCTAATACATTTCTGCTGTTAGGTTCTGGATTTACCTTTACCAGGATCTAAAGTTGTTAGTAGAGGGAAGAACTCACACATTATCCTTCTGGTAAGAGTAAGCAACACATGCAAAACATGCACTTAGATTAAAACATTACTTGGATAACTGAAAGTAGCAATCTACCCCTGTATTTATGGTACGTATCTAAATAAATGGCTGATTCTCAGCACTCAAAATTGCTATGTGGAGAAAATGCGTGTGTGAGGTTTACTATCAAATACAGATTTGTGAATTGAATGCTTGAAAACATTAAAAGCAGTACTATTTTTTTCCTACAGGTACTAAGAAATATCAATTTTTCTCAAAAGATATATTTATGAATAGATTAGACAAGTGCTTGCCACTATAGCAGACAGGTGTATAAGACCTTTCAGGTCTCCAACAACAATAAGTTTTCTGATTTTACGTACATCTTGGCCATAAATTTTGGCCTCTTTTTCATCTTCAGGACAGTTACAGTATTGTAACTGTCAAAGAGGGTGCTTGAACAGAATGTTTCTTATGGTATGTGTAGCACTGTGGGTAGGCATATCAAATGACTGTGTTAGACCAGTGACTTATATTCTACTGCACTGGAAATTAAAAGGAGAAAAAGTGAGGCTGCGAAGAAAAATATAGGATAGTTTCCCTTAAACTCAGATGAGATGTTATGAAGAAATAATCAAGCTGGACCTCATTTGATCTTTTCTGTCTAAATCAATACAGGAGTAGTCTGTCTTTGCAGCGATAAGACAGGAAGACTCAGTTTTTTTATTGGGCTCAAGGCAGAAGCCACAGGTTGAAGTGCAATCCAAAATTATCTTCTAGCTCTTTTTAGCTCCTTTTTTTTTTTTTTGGCTTTTCCCCCCGTCCTAGAGATGAAGCTTCAATCGATGATCTCAGAGCTTCAGATTATCTGTCAGACAGAGAAAAGCTGTCTCAAGCAGAGAGGACCTCTAATCAAATATTGACAGATGAGATGTTCTGGGTGATAAAAATAGATTTAAAATCCAAAGTGACATTTTTTGATTAGAATCATAGTCTAACTGTTAAAGTCATGATGTAAGATAAATGACATCGTCCAAGACTTCCAATCAATTTATTACCTTTCCTAAATATAATGAATGTGACTTTTCTACTTAAGCCAAGGTCAAACCCCCACAAATTAACCTAAATAGCTTCATATTTTTTCTAGATTGATAAAAAGACATCTCTTCATTATACAAACAACTTCTACTTGATTTGAAAAAGTTACAAGCTTGAAATATATATATAGAATAAGAAAGACTGATAGAAATGGTCATTCAACATTTAACTAGTATATCGTTATAACTGGACCCAGGGTAACAGTGTGGTAGCTAGCAGCTCACCTGGAGACTCCTGTAATTAGAATATATCCATTGGCTTCAAAACTCAGTTAAAACATCATTTAATTCAGGCCATGAATTACACATTCCACTGGAGTACGTTAGGTAGCAGAGAGGAAACTACAACTAAAGCAGAAAAAAGCCTGCCATCAACTAAGCATCAGAAAAATAAACAAAAATGAAAATAATTCTATCCACTACCAATTAGATAGTCTTAACATTAATCCAGCTTGAACTAACAGGCAAACAATTTATGGGTCATAGCATTGGATGCTATTGGTGGAGAAGAAAAAAAAAAAAGATAAACATGTCTTCAGACAGACCCTCCTATTTAACTTCAGTATTGATTCAAAGCGGTTTAAATTAATACAAAACTGTGACCTTGATGCTGTTTTGTTATAAGACCATTCAAGCTTGTGCATTAACTGAACTCCAAAAATCACAGAACTCTTAAAAAGGGGAGGGGAAAAGAAAAAAGGGAAGGCAAAAAAATCATATACATAATCTTTCCCATATGTGTTCCTGGAGACTACAGCCACTATCAAACGGGAGCTCATAAAATCCATTGCAGTGTAGGAATCACTGAGAGACAGCGAAGGAAGATGCCAGGCTATCATTTTTGTACAGATACATCACATATCTGCACACCGTGTTTCAGCCTAGGAAACATTCTTCCCAGCAGGAAGTTGACAAGCAACCATTGTCAGAACAGTGCAACATTAGCCAAGGTTAACATAAAGCAGCCTAACAGAAAGACAGTTGGTATTGAAGAAAGGAGGTGGTTTATTCCTGGAATGGAGACATGGTCAACCATGTGGTGCAGAGTTAGTCCAAACAGTTTAATAAGTGGAGGATTTATGACAGACATGTAGTAACGACAACCAGTTAGGAGCTGTATGATGCAACATATATCCCACAATGTCTTGTTTGCTATTTCACGTCCATCTTGAATATCAGTATAGTAGAGAACTGAGAAATGCATTTGTGACTGAATTTTTAAGTATTGCTAGAAGAAAGGAGAGTTACAAAAAGGAACTTCAGGGTAAGACAAATGAACAAGGAATCTGCTCTGAAATTATGAGGCAAAAGGCAATGTAGATCAGTTTCTGGAGGCTATAGTTATCTGGCCAATAATACTAAGACTAAAATTTAACTATGATTAAGTAAAGCTATTCTAAAACATTTTGGTTTCATAGACCGAATGTAATATAGAACACACAGAAACTGAAAGCAGAACTTTATTTTGGACCATTGAAGCATTTTCAAGGCACTATGGTCGTGTAATCTAATCCTCATGAGAAAATTCAATAATAGACTAACTTTTCTTTAAACTGGTGGAATGGCACGCAAAATAGAATCATAGAGTGTGTTGGGTTGCAAGGGACCTCCAAAGGCCATCTAGTCCAATCCCCTGCAGTGAACAGGGGCATCTTTAACTGGATCAGGTTACTCAGAGCCCCATCAAGACTGACATTGAACGTCTCCAGTGACTGAGTCTCCACCACCTCTTTGGGCAACCTGTTCCAGTGTTTCATCATCCTCATAGTAAAGAACTTCTTCCTGATATCTAGTCAAAATCTACTCTGCTCTAGTATAAAACCATTGTCCTTGTCTGTTGTTACACACAGTTTAAACAGTCCCTCACCAGCTTTCCTGTAGGCTCCCTTCAGGTACTGGAATAGATGTGACATCTACATTTTCATGCAATGTTGTACTAACTCAAACTCAGTAGCTGTTAACCTAGGATATGGTGGAATAAACTTGACCTTTTCAATTTTGTCAATGAGACATGGTCTGTTATAAACACTGTGCAAGCAATTCACAAATTTAATGTTCCAAGCAATTATTGAAGAGTTTAAATCAAATGTATATACCCATTGCTTGTATATAAAAACATATTAACATGGAGGTCACAACCATATAAACAATAATTTAAATAAAAGTTTCTTTCATTTATTTAAGTTCAACCAAAAAAAGAATATAACAAATATGAAGGGTAAAATAATAATAATAACAACAATAACAATAACAATTACAACGATAATAACAACAACAATTTCAGCAATAATAAACCTACTATGGGACACTAGGGCAGTACCAGCATTTCACAAACTTCAGGAGAAATATATTCTCCTCTCCAGCCTCCTTACAATATCCAAATAAAACCTTACTGAGATAAATAAAGCTTTCTAATATCAGCACAGGAGAAAATTCCCTATATTTTCACTAATCTTCAGGAAGAGTATCAAAATAATTCTGGCAATGCATGACTTGCAATTTAATGCATATCCAAAATTTTACTGAACAACTTGGCCTGCGACTTCTCCCTTGCATTATTCACAAAGCTTTTATCTGCTTCATCTGTTTCTAGGCTTTGCTTTTACAAGAACATCATGCTCCTTATAAGCAAAAAGTTCCAATTAATTAAGTCTTACAGCACCCATTTTAAGCAGAAAAATGACATCCAGTTTACAGAATGGGAATTTTGTGAGTTCACCAAAGTGTTATCAAGGTCATATATAGTCAGTAGTAGAATTGCCACTGAATTCAAGATTAGTCTCAAACTAAAATAAAGCTTACGTAAATTGAGAGGAGCCAAATTTTAGTTCAGTCTCCAGATTCGCAGTGGGCACTGACTTTTAGCTACAATATTTTTGAATTAACACTGGCTTAGTCTTTTTTTCTCCCTTGAATTGTTGGTTGCCAACACTGCTCTGTTTGAGAAAGAAACCAATGACTGTAAAGGAAAAAATAATAGAAGAAAAATTAGTAACAAAAGAGTTAAGTTAAACTACTTGGATTCTCATCAGAGCAATTCCACAGTGTGGTTGCTCTGACAACTGCATCCATGGCACAGAGATTTACTTCACTACGTTTCATGTGCATCACACCCAGATTTATTCTGTGATTTTTTTCCACAGCATAAACTAGTTTAGATTAAGAGCAAGTGAGGCAGAAACTTGTCACTTGGATGATTTTTTTATACCCAGGGTTCAAAGGACTAATATTACCAAAACAAATGCTCTAAACATTTTGAAACCTGTAAATTCTGTATTTTCTAAATCTTTTTTCCTCCAATGAAGAAACACACTAATTTTCATACTTCTACTATACATTCATTACATCATGTGGGTGCGCAAAGGTATTTCTGCAAATGTCTCTTTTACTAGCTAGTCTACAGGCAGTATACAAATAAAGATCAAGTTATGGTTTTTCTTTTTAAGAGATACTAGCAAACACATTTCTCCAGCATTATTCTGTATTCCTTCCCAAAACACATATGTTACCTGTTTATTTAGCAGGGCACATTTACTAAGGCTTGTATCTTCAGGTGAATGCTAAAAATATGAATTCCTCTGACGTGTAGAAATTTTTGATATACTGAGCAAAATTCAGATTTTGAGTATGGAAGATTTCGTCAGGTTTTAAAACATAAGCACAGTTTGAGAAGCTCTTTAATAATAACCCCACACAAGCAGATTTATTTAGTCCCAAAACAACAGTCCTTAGAGTCTTCCAGCCTCACTTTACTTCTGGGCTGCGCAGACCAGTAAGTTCCAGCATCTCATTATGACACACTTTGGCTTCTCACCACACAGTGTATACAGGTGATTGACAGCCAAGTTTGACACCTGCCCTGACACTGGATAACTACTCTCTGCTTATCAGCACTATTCAATTCTTACCAGTGGGTTTCAGCTCAAAGGCAGTGCTTAGACACTTCCTTTTCCACTCATTTAAACAGGTGAGCAAACCACAATCAGGGTCCTTTGAGTGGTTGATGAAGTTGAGGTGAGTGAAGCATCTAGTCAATTGTGCAAAGAAAAAATGTTACTAAGTATCAGTTTGAAAGCCACTTGCAAACACCAGCTGATTTTTTTGCTGCAGCTAGAGGAAACGGAGCTATTTTAACGTAGATCCTGACAGATAACAAAGTGGAGTAAGGCAAAAAAACAGAAGTAGGTTTTAAACTTTCTTTTAAAAGCAAATAAAACAAAACTACCTTTTCATACCTTCATGTCTTCCAATAAAAAAATTAATTAAGGTATTATTTAATCTGACGTAGTGCGAAAGATTGCAAGGACATTTTCTTAATTAAAAATGAGGCTTATTTTATAAGCCAGACTTCAATTCAGCTTAACTGAATTCAAACCAATTAGAATTGGTCTACTTCCTATATTTATATAAAGACCTGGATGCATCTGAAAAGTTCCGTACTTATGATCTCTGAATATGGCATATTGCCTGATATAGGTATTAGCCATATTTAAAGAAATTTTAAGCAGAATACTCCATTAGCCAATATTAAATGATCTGTTAAGGAAAAAGAAAAGGTGCCATATGACCATACCTTTCAAGAAGACTTGAAAATAACTATTTATTTATTCTCATTGGGCAACACAAATACTTAACAATATCCTTGGTGTCAGTTTAACAATTTCTGCTACGTAGTGTTATTTTTTGTTTTACCCTCATAGAGAAGTCTTTAGCAGGCAACAACAAAGAACTGAATGGTGACACTGGCATGGTCTAAGCTTTCATTACTTAATAAAGTTCTTGAGTTTAATTTTTCCTTCTGTAAGCAAAGCTGTACAAGGGTCCTACACTTCTATGAACAAGTTAAATTCTTTTCTTTACACTAGTAATCAAATTGTTTCTTTTTTCTTATTTTTCCTTTTTTTTAAGAATAACATTGAGATAACAGAAGTCAAAACTAAGTTCAACAAAGGCAATAACAAAATTAAGTTGTCCCATAGTTTTTTAACTCTTGGAAACGTCATTCTCACAAATACAGCATGTGTCAAAACACCAGGATATCCAGAGCTCCGATTGGCTTACAGTGATTTATTATAAGCAATAATTTTGCAGTCCTAGCAGTTGCTGGAGCAAGGCTGTGCTTGAGGCCTGTGCATATACATATTGGAATTAATGGAGCAGCAGCTCATGCTGCTGCAAACAGCTGGGGGTGCTTAACATGTTTTTCTCTACAGAATTTTTGGATTTCATTTGTTTCTGGCAATTATGGAATGCAATAAAAGGGAAAATGGTGAATGAAGAGAAATGGAGCTATGTAAAGCAGGAAAATCTGGAGCTAGGTCAACAAAATACACTCCTCCGATAAGGCAGATAAATCTACTTTTATATATTACACTGTTTTACCTCTTCTTGCCTTCTGTCAAATGTTTTATTTGATGCCAGAAAGATTAAAGATAGCTGCAAATATTTCTGCAAAAACACCTGGAAGCATGATACAGACTTTCAACCTCTTGCTGATCAAAACTGCCTCAAAACCTGAAGGAAGATAAAAATGGGCTTTTAGCTGAGATAGTGTGTTATTAATATGGTCTTATTGCTTCTAGACCTGTGCTGCTATTATCTCCTGGACTCTTAAAAAACATGACACTGCACTAGGCTGTAAGGATATGTCACCTCTGGTTTGCACCTCCTCTGGAATCTCTTTCCTCCTGAAACCACTGTTGTAGTGAATTTGTACTCACAACAGCAATTTATTCGTGACAGTTACTGTGCACAGCTCTACAGCTCCATCGTATACTGGTATGTTCTCATTTTTTTAAGTTCTTAGGAAAATAAAATAAAAAAAAATAAAAAAGGAGTAGTAAATGTAAAATGGTGCACATGAGAACAGATTTTATTAGGACTGCAGCCGGCTGCTGCAGAAAAAGCAAGCAGTCCTGAGCTGATGCTGGGGAGTATTCATTAAGATCAGAAAGAGGAAGGCAAAGACAGGGATTTCAGCAGTTGAAGACAAGCTGAAGGGCAGCTGCAGAAACTGGAACACATGTGAGGCTTCATGCAGAGACTGAGGGTTCTGCAGCTGCCTAATTCCCTATGGAACATCCCTTTTCTCATGAATATTCTTTTATTCACTGCATCTCCTTCAAAGGGGTTGGCAATGCCACATCACAGGAGCCCATCTAGTACTCTTCAGGGTCTAACTTGCTATCGCTTTTCAAATCCACTAAAGCTCTGAAATGATTGCTTATTGCTGGGGCATGTTTGGATTGCTCTCCTGTCTTCCTTAGGCTATTCAAATGAAGGCAGCAGCTGCATTTTGCCATTCACAGTCATTTATGCCCAAAGGCTCATGTTTCCTGTCAAAAGCTGGAACCAGTGATTGTATATGATTTTTGTTCTTTAGTTGAATTGTATATCACCGATATGTTTTCATAACATTTTCCATCTAGTAATGACTTTATTGATCCATCCTTCAGTCTTTCATCTTTCCATGCATCTAAGCACATTGTAACAAACTTCAGCCGATCATTTTGTTCCTTAAACTGCACATAAATATATATTATAGAGCTATTCAATCATCACTCAGTATCAACAGGCTTACTACACAAGGGCCCAAGACAGAGCCAGGCATCCTTAACTGTCACTGGAAATAATCACAGCTAAAAAGGAGCAGAACTAGGTTGCTACCATCTGCTTGGTCTGTTTCCCATTGCAGAATCAGAGGGAGAAATGAACAAATTTAAGAAAACCTGAAAATGAAAGAAGCCTATGACCAAAACAGCAGACAGTAAAACAATCTTCCTTTCTTTATTCCTAACAAGAATATTAATTTATTTGCAGTGATTTTAACCTTTAAATTTATTTATTCAAAACCTATTTTTTGACAATTAAGAAATTTATGCTCCTACATTTTAGACATCTTCATGAAGATAAACTGTAATATCTAAATATACTTACTTTCCTCTGATATACTGTCCTCTGTGTGATGGTTTTCCAAAGAATTAAGTATTTCTGTTGAAGTGAAAGCTTCTTCTACCGTATCCAGGCTTTCAGTTTCTATCACATTCTGCTGCTAAACAGCCCACAGAGCTGGATTTCTAATATTGCTAATATCACTTCCATAGCAACACACTAAGATATCATAAACTTGGCATTATGGTTTATTCCTAGATTAGGTCTAAGGAGGAGCTGATTTCAAAAGGCAGTTCTTATTAAAGCATACACATACATAATAATCAAAAGTAATTGCCAGGGGGGTGCAGATAATGGCTTTCAGAGTTCTGTAAATCACTCTCACAAAAAAGTTGTCCTTTTTCAAACATGACCAAGAACAAAGAAATTTTTTTAGTCATGTTTAGAATGTATTTCCCCAGCTATCCTTAAAGAGAGTAGCATATAATCACAGGCATTCAATTTCCAAGAAAGATAACATTACTTGTGTTTTTCACATGCTGGATTCAGTCCATTACACATTGGATTCAATTCAGTGTAAAATAAGGGCAAAATTTGGGTTCATCCTTTGAGCTGCAGATACTAAGAAAAGAATTAAGAACGGAATGAATGAATGAATGAGAAGGAATTCAACTTCAAACACTGGCAAAATAATTATATCAATAGGTCTTCTTACTTTTAAGCACAAAAGATAATACATTAAGTAGAACACATATCATTTTGGTCAGCATTCTGGCATATCTTATAATATATAATGACTGAGGGCAAATGGGCTCCACTTGTTACTTCCTGGCTGGAATATTAAGTTAAATTTCAAAAGGAGGATAATGCAAGCAACCATATGCAGCTTGTACTGTCACATGCTTTGCAAATGGCTGAATATCTCAGAAAAAAAAATATGTTATTTTAGGAGTAACTAAATTTACATTCATTTTACTCTATAGACTTTTCATCCACAACAGTGATGATCACAGAGGAAAACACTTGTCCTCAGCACAGGTTTTCTTTGGGATTCATCAAGAAAACAGTACATACAGATACTGGTTATGAAACAGTGTGCAGAAAAGGAAGACCCAATTGTCTATCTCCAAGGCATTAAAGAAGGTTCCTCTTCCAGCTCTAGATTAAAAAGGAAGGTTCTGCAAAAACAGGAAAAAAATAACAAGTAGCTTTCAGCAGAGACTACTTCAGTATCTGTACTAGTACTTGCTTCGTTCAATATAGTCACAACTTGTCTGGGAAGGTGAAGAACCAAGTTTCACCATATAAGGTTACTGAGGATAGTGGGGACAGAAGCCAAGTGTGAAAAATTTCAGGAAAAAAAAGACTGAATATTTGTACTATAAAAGGGGAGATAAAACTAGATGTAGAAAGGTAGATATACTCTAGATGCATATGGGGAAAATAAATCTGAATTTCACATACAAAACAATGGAGTCTGTGCTTTCTCAGGAGCGGTGCCTTGGGGTTTTTACTACATCAGCTCAAATCTCAGGAGCTGTGAAAAAAATTAATGGAATGTAAGAAACAATATGGCAAAGAACAAAATAGAAAACATTGTCATGCTCTCATGGAAACACATGATGCACTCGTGTCAAATATCGCATACAGTTGGGTTACAAGTCAGTGAGTTTCTAGAAGAACTGGGAAAAGTTCAGAGAAAAGCAACGAGTACCACTTAAGACCAGGATTCTTCAATCTGGAAAGGAGGCAGTTAATAGAAAATAAGATGGGAATCTGTATGTTTTAAAAAAAAAAGGTAAAGAGAAGTAAGAGGAAAACAATAAGTAACAGTCATTTCCAAGAAGTATGGAAGATCAAATTGAGCAAAAATTCACATGGAAAACAAATATGTTGTGGGGTTTATTTTGTAACTGCATAGTCATATGTTTAAGTAATCTGTGGAATTTCTTGCTGTAAAATGTTGCAGATACTAAAATCTTATGTAGGTTGGAAAAACCCCCACAACTGAGCAACGTAAGGACTTTTACAAAGCAGAGAAAATAGCGTGGTCTAATAAGCACCTGAAATCGTTATAGGCTGGAAGGAGTATGACTGGGAGTTCAGCATAACCACCTGCCTTTGCCAGAACAACTTCTTTGCCTCTCTCTGTCAGGGGTGGAATGCTTGACTAGAGAGTCTCTCCTGGGCTGACCTCATGCAGCCACTCTGGTTTTTTCAGTCTAGCTTTTCCCTTCTGTGTGAATCACTCCTGCCACAGCGAAAGAACTGCAAATGTTTTGTATATCTCTGAGGGAACAGAGGGCCCCTGGCCTGTCCTTACAACCTCACCTGCACATGCAGAGCAGGTTATCCTCTTGCTTCAGCACACTGTGAACTAGATTATCGTCCATTACTCGTAATTTATTTACTCGTTTTCTTTTCAATTCTGTACTGTTGCTCCTGGGATTTAAATAATATACCAGTTTTGAAACAGCCACAATGAGCAATTCAGGTGAAAGAGGGAGAGAAAACACTGTGTGATGACTGCATGTACAGTTTCACAGACTACAAGACTCAATGGTCAAACCAACAGTGAAGTCTCATGATAAACTGTGGCTTTTATAACATGCTACTGTCAGTGGTCAGTATGATTGGCATTTCCAAAGGGATTTAATATATTTTCACACATGTCACTGGATGTGTCTAGAGGTTTCTATGGAACATTCTTTTAAATGTAGTTACTTCCCATATATCTCCTGAACCCATTTTTCATATTTTTTGACAGGGACCTCCCCCTCTACAGTGTTAGTGCAATACTCAGTATTCAGCAAGTATACAAGCCAGTGGCCAAGAGCCTGTGCTACTGCCTAAGGTACAGTGTCAAGCAAATAAGAAAATGGAGAAATACTACAGTTTTTGCTTCCTGTACCGCAGTGGCAGAGGAAGAGCCGCTAGGCTGCATGCTGCCTGGAGAGTGGGGTCTCCCATGCAAGACCTAAATTGTAAGTTCTTCTTTGCAAATTGGAACCAGAAGAATAACTGAGTAGAAGAAAAAGAACCAAGGCTCAAGTTCAAATTTCACCAGTCTATAATTTGTCATCCTCACACTAGGGATGAAGGGAACAGACAAAGTCCTTCCTTCTTTCCAGAAATAAATACAGTGACCGTTCCCTGTCAGGGACAATGCATTAGTTAACCATTGATTAACACATGACAAATAATACCTAAAAAACCCTTCCAACCAAAACCAATTCTATGATTTCATAATCTAAAAATGTCATGGAAAAGGGAATTTCCACATGTACATGGTATTAACTGTTCTGGATTGTAGTTAGTATTTTGTGCGCAGTGATTTATTTTTTTTTTGGCTATTCTTTCTTCAAAATAAATATTTTTGAGCGACAAAATGAGAACGTGAACTAACGAGTAGGATAAAAAAATCATCTGTTTCCTAGTCCCTTATTTCTGTATCTTTGTGCTATTTGTCTTTTTGCTTTTCTGTATTTGTAATTTAATATGTCAGTTATAATTTAAACATGCCTTTACATACTTGCAAATCTTTGAGTAGCATGGTAGAAGTGCTCTTTCTTCAAATTTCAAATGTGACATGAGTGGCACCTTATAGTTCACTTCCTTATATTTTATGCATTTGTAAGTCTTGTAAATGTGACAGACCAGTTTGAAATATAATTACTTGCTTAGGAGAAGTACAAGGGCACATTCCTGTTCTTTTTTCTTTTCATAATGAAATCTTAAAAGATTTTTTCTGTCTACACATTCACACACACATGGACAAACGTGTTTCTCCAACTAAAAGTCTGAAAGCATTCTGTCTAGATGAAAAAATAACCCCCTCTGGGGCTGAACTTCACTTTCCATTTAGACACAATGCCTGGTCCTGGATGATGAAGTTTCAAGGAAGTTCTCCTCTTGCTTGCTTGGAAATCCGATAAAGATCTAAACCTTTCATACACTGAGTACACCGACTTACCTAGCTGCTACAGAAACATATCACTCCGATTTAAGAACAAGTTGATATGCCTAAATATGAAAAAAATCCAGAATTACATAGGTAACAAATCTGCAAGGTGCTGAGAGTCCAAAACTGACACTGAATGCTCAAAAGCTTGTCACCAGTTCCAGATTCCAACAGGCACTCAGTAAAATTACACTCTTTGGCATTAATTCTGCAGAACTGAAAAAATATCAGTTACGTAACTTTGGTTTTGTGGTTCATTCACCAGAACGAATGGACTGCAGTAATTTTAAGATACGTATAGTCACAGTATTGTCTCCTTCATTTACCACTAGGTCAATGCTTTTCTAAAATATGTGGGTTTTTTCTTAAAACCAAGCAAAAAGAGAGGAAAATCACTTAATGTACTTCTCCAGCTCTCAGTATAGTCTTTTCCTGCTTAAGATGTCAAATTCTGGCTCTAGTTTGGGACTACTCCTTAAGCACATTTTCAGTAGTTTTGTGGACAAAAATACTTATGTAGATAAAACTGTGGGTTTGCTATGTGGCAGAACAGAGTTTTGAAATATAAGTATATAGGTCCCTTCTAGCCCAACACATTCTATAATTCTATGATTTTGCATGGTTCTTATATATGTACCTTCAAATACTCAGAAATAGGGCTTTCCTGAATTTTGCACAACTCCATTAGCTACTGTGTCTTGCCCTCCACTAGAAGTTAGCTACTACAGGATAGTGACAAGCTCAATGCCTCACTAATTGCCATTACATATTACACAGAATGGCCTAAGCTGGAAGGGACCTTAGAGATCATTTTAATCCAGCCTCCCTGCTGCCAGGGACGCCACCTCTCGACTAGATCAGGCAACACATGAGGACAATAAAAATACTGTTTTCTCAACAACAATAATTAAATGCGATGCAGAAAGTAAGTTAAAAATATATTTTTTGAACTTTCTTAAACTAATCTGTATTCTCAGTAGTATTTATACAGTAAACCATGATATGGTCTTTTTGTTTTCAATTAATCTTTACTGTTTATTTGTTGATTCTGCAATATTGAAGTGATGAAATTCTGTTTCCTGTATTAACTTGCATTATTGCACCTAAAATGGTCATGTCACTCTTTTGCTTAGCAGTTGAAAAGTCCACTACAGTAACTTATTTATTATGGTATTTGTCACTGATACCAAGACAGTATTGTAAAAGCTGATGCATTTGAAGCTTTCCTTCTTTTCCCTGAAGAAGCCATTTCCCTCTTCAGATAGGTCAATACCTATTTCCTCTTAGGAAAAAAATGAATGAAAAGGCAAGAGAGTTGCTGAAATAAAACATCCTGCAGATGAAGAATACCCTGGCAGAACAGCTTATTTAAAAACTGTGAGCACATTTCAAAGCACTGGATTCAAAAATAGACCCAAACAGGACGAATGAGCTAAATATTTCAACACCTGCAATTTATATTTGTTTTAAATATTTTGACATAGTTTTCAGTTCAGAATGATTTTTCTCTATTTCTATGATAATGGAAATTGTAATGAAATACTTTATCTACCTTAGTGAGAAGGCTCATCTTAGCTGACTAGCTTTTGATAAATAGCAGGAGCACAGAGCAGAAAAAAATGAAATAACTAATAGATAAACTTACTTATAGCTGGGACCTCGCATGAATCTTGGAACTAGAGGTTCTTATTGATACACTTGTCAAAGATCAGATCATAGAAAAAGTTTCTCCAGATTTCTTTTTCTCAGAAGAGTCATTTTTCAGGATCTCATAAGATTTTTCTGACACGTTCACATAGTCATCCTATACACCCAAATTTCAAGTCCAAATTCCAATGATATTTTCTAAGTCAGGTGCAGAGTTAACAGCTGAGGAAAAAGGATCTCTTTAGATAAATCTAAAAGTTATTTTCTTCCTAATATTTGGCTATAAAAGACACCTCTTGCCATATAGGATAAAAATCTCTTTCTGATACACCTATTGCAGTCAATAAAGTATGTTTGCATATTGCTGACATGGTAATCCTTAATAAAATAGTAATATACTTCAGACTTAGCATATCTCACATTTCTATGTGTCATACGCATGGCTTAAAATTCTTGCAGTGTAATTTCATTTTTGTAATCAATACATATTGATCAATAGCATATTTTATATGCTGTTTAACTATTACAAAAACTAGGATGATAAGACTTTAACCAAGCCTGCGTGGTGGTACAAAATATATCTGTGGATGAATGCAAGAAAATATGGAATGAAGAAGATAAAAAAGGAAACAGGCAGCACGCTCCATGACTATTAGCTTTTTAATTTTTTTCTTTTTTTTTTTCTTTAAAAACTGTGGTCCATTTTCCAGTACTGAAGTTCAGTTTGTACTGGATCTGCATGTGGAGAGAATGGACAGTGTGCTAAGACATGAGAGGATGGGAACTGGGAATGCTTATTGTGGATGAAAGAGTTGCTCTCATGCTGCCCTTCTCCAAGCCTGACTGCTTTGTCCCCAGAGCAGCTAGAAACATGGGGAGGCTCATTATACAAACAGATATGACTAAGAAAGTAAAATTCAAATTATTTCTCTTAATTTACTAAAATATTTGTTATTAACGTCTGTGAGAAATGGAATCCTAAATACAATTATTTTTTCTTTAATTAGAGTAAGTCATAAGTACAAAGTAACCGCTCTCTCTGCAGAACTACATAGTATGTTAAAATGTTATATTCTGAACGTGGTTCTGGTAGAGTTTTCAAAATAATTTTGAACCAGTCTGTGCTACCTCTACCTTCACTACTGACCCACATAAAACAGATGTGGCTCAGAGCAGAATAATTCTGGAAATTCTATCATTAGTCTGAAAAAATAATAGAGGAGTCTTGGTATTGAAGGACTTGTTTTCCTAAGCACAGGGATGCAGGTGTGGAAATTTTCATTGAAAACTCTTATACTGTCCTCATAAGCTAAGCCTAAAGTTATACAGGGAAAGTGTTGTAAATTAATTTGCAGTACAGCTTTTGGAAGAAAAACCAAAAACTCACTAACAAGATAAAAATAAAAGTAGCTAAATTAAATTGCTGACTTTATATTAAGAAATAACAGAAGCACTGAAGATATAGTAAAAATGGCTTTAATACAAATACTATATTCACTGCTCTCCTCAAGTAATTTTCTAAGTTTTTAATAAAGCTACATAAATGAAAGAAATAAACTTAAAATTTCAGTGCTATATATAATATATGGCATATGACTGGATATATATCTTTGATGTGATAATATTAATATCTTTTTTTTCAGCTTCATTCATTCATCTCCCTGATGAAAAATTCTGGATGCTATAATTTACAATCTGTCAAGAAGATTCATGGATGAAACTAGATTTGTGGAAGTTGTCAGTCTCTGCCTGTTTAACATAAAAAATTTACTCTCATGAGAAAACCTTGTGGTTACTTTACAGTTAGCCATAGTTGATTATTTTCTACACAGAAAAAGACACTATATGTACTTTGGATTGCATTCAGAATATTATTAAATGTAGTTGGAATAGTGAAGACATACGTAGATCTGAAATATTTACTAGCGTTTTTTTTATGGTGGTTTGTTTGGGGCATTTTTGTTGGTTTTTTTTTCTGGTGTCGCTATTTTGTTTTTTTAAAAGCTAGAATGTACTTCTTTCTGTCCTCAAGATTTAAAATCAATGATGTATAGGAAAGAAGAGAGTTACCTATTGCCTACATGATACAGCTGCCTTTGGAAAGAACAAGAAAAAGTGGATTGTCTACCCCCAGCACACAAAAATTTCAATTAACTCCCGTATATGTTTTCACGTGTATATGAAGGTATGAACATGAACATATTAAGTTTTTGCAAATGACTTCATGTCTTTTCAGTGAGTGATTATGAAGAGAAACGTACAAAGCTCAGAGATGTAGCAACACAACAACGTTCTTAGTGATGGAGAAGAGGAGACTCAGGGGGGACCTTATCACTCTCTACAACTGCCTGAAGGGAGGCTGTAGGCAAGTGGGGGTCAGACTCTTCTCCTGGGCAACTAGTAGCAGGAAGAGAGGACACGGCCTGAAACTGTGTCAGGGAATGTTTAGGTTGGATCTTAGGAAGCCCTTCCTCATGGAGAGAGTGATCAGGCACTGGGATGCACTGCCCAGGGAAGTGGTGGAGTCACTGTCCCTGGAGGTGTTTAAGGAGAGGCTGGATGTGCCACTAAATGCCATAGTCTAGCTGATATGGTTATAGGCTGGATCAGTCTAGATGATCAGTCTAGCTGATCAATGATACAGAATCGCAATGTAGAATTATTCTATCTAGAATAGATCTAGATTCTCTATTCAGGATATCTATTCTATCTAGAATAATTCTAAATTAGATGTCTCTGAACTAACAGTAGATCCTGACATTTTGTTGTTATTGGATCTGGTTCTAACATAAATAAATTAGGCTTAAAGAATGTTGTGTATTTATGCTTGATTTGATTCAGCTCAATTATCCTGAGCCAGTGATGACAACACAGTGATAAGGTCTCAATATAACATATGATCACTTGGCCTTCCATAGAGAAAATATAGCTCCTATAAAGTATGTTAATACAGAAATGTGAAATGTATAACAAATCCTGTATATCTGCTTGCCCATTGGAGTTTAATGTTAGGATAATGGAAGGTCTTTTAGGCTATCATAGCACAATCACACCTTGTTTTATCACCCATGGACAACTGCAGGAGAGGTTTTGTGAAATATCTGGTTAAATGCCTGTATATTTTTCCTTCTTTCCCTTTTCAAGTATCTTCTTGATATAGATCATAATATTCTATATACCTACCTATGTCTCTGACAAATATGTCCTTCCTTTAGAACCAGAGAAGACTTGGCTCTGTTTGACTCTTGAATGACAAGTCGTCAATGTTACTTGCATGGTCCCGATTTAATAAGTGGGGTCACATCAAGTACATTATATCCCCCAGGCAGCAAAAATTTAACAGCTCCATAAATGTGTCAAGATGACAAAAACCTCATAAAGTTGATATAAATTTAATATGAATGACCACTATTCTAGATTTTCCTGCAGGTATCAGTAAAATGACTTTTTTTTTTTCCTTTTTTTATTAATAGCTTCCTGAGTAACCACATAGAAGCACACTTAAATTATAGTACAGTGCATTCCAATTTATTTTAGAAAGCATTTTAAATAAATTGATATCCATATCTTACGAAACATGCTTTTGGCAGCCCTCTGTTTGTTCAGTAACTGAGGTACATATTTAAAATAATCAGAGTAATTTTTGCACAAGATATGGATAAACAGAACAGTATAAAATGTTGTATCTTTAAGATCTTCAATATTGCCTAATAACCCCCCAAGAAAAGGAAAAAAACCCACCTTAACCAGTAAATGAAAGGAGTATTACAGTAGAACACTCATAAAATTAAAAGTTAAACTTGAATTAAAAAGTCCTTGGTGTTGACAGGAAATGCTTAAGTTGGTTACTTTCTACAATTCTGTACATTTCTTTCTACATATTCCTGTCATGAACTTTATGGATTATTGCTAAAATTGAAATTGAATGTCCTAGAAACACTACAGAAAATGAGGCTCTGAACAACAGTCCAAGAAGATACTTACTAAAACCAAGAAATAGTATGGTATGCATCACCTCCTTCAGTTCCACAGCCACTCATAAACTAAATAACAAAATAAAAATGTACTCACATTTACCTTTTGTCTGTATCTTTCTTCTTTTTCTTGAATTATGCCCTATGTTGTGAAGAACTGGGACAGTAGTAAAGAATTTTATTACTTTTGTTCTCTCAGCATTTTATTTCTAGAATCAAGTATTCTAGAATCTGTATTCTTCATGAAACTTTAACCTAATGAAAAAGAAGTTATATCAATTATGTCATGATTAATCTATCATAGGAAACCAACTGCTCTTGTTTTATATCTGAAAATACATGAACGTACGATGGTGTGATTTTTATCCAGAATTCCTGAGCACGTCAAATGTCCATCCTCTTCAAAACAGGACTATATAAACTTGATGAAACCCTGATTGCATGAATAAAGCACCTAGATTGGTCCATCAACTAAGGAGATGTCAGCAGAACAAGGATTTTACCAGAGTTCCTTTTTAGTCCAATTTTAATTTTCTTTTGATGTTATTTAATTAATATTTAAACTTCTGTGTAGTTTCTTTTGCTTCTCCAATCAATAGGACTGACACAATTTGCAGAAACTCCAATGCTGCCAGTTTGATGGTTCAATGAATATAATGTTATATCAGTTACCTATATACAAATACTTATTTCACACCAAAATGCTAAAAATAGAAATTAATTTTAATTTCCTAAAACTGCATATGCTATTGAATTCCATTAATATACCTTTTAACACAGTTTGCTAAACACTATTTTTGCTACGTCAACCATTTTGTTCTGCCACACAAAGCTAAAAAAAGTTTCAGTTTGTACAATGGAACATTTCCCGGTCATAGTAAGAATACTATTCACAAAAAAGTGATGGATACTTCCCAGACGATTATCTGAGTCCTGACAAAACCGTTAAAAGGAAACGAATTCAAGTATAGCATATTGCCTTGAATTAATACCACCTATCTGAACTGTAAATGAAGCAGAAGGTAAGTTTCTGCTGTATTTCATACTAGCTCCTGAAGCATTCCCATTTCTGAGAGCTATCTGTCCTTCCCAAATCCGTGTCTTCACTGTAGGTGAGGTGTTCAGCTGCCAGCTGCTTATTAACGGGGTTTTACTGTATGGGTTGCAGAGGCTAATCCATGTTTACTTGTCATTGCAACGCATTCCGATTAGAGAGTTAGCGTACACCTCCTGAATGCTAGCAAGTTCTTTCGATTTTTACGGATAATGTGACTGCCTGCAATCCTTCAAATACGTGTTTATGCATATACAAAATGTTATGTGTATGTGATCTATCAAAATTAGTCTGAGTAACTGAAGTGACTGAAGTTATCAACTTCAATTAATGTGTGAAATTAACTAAATGGACTGTGTTAGCCTAATTATAGTAATATTTTGCTAAGGTTCATAACGACAGTAAAAGTGCCCAAAATTATGGCTTGCCCTCCACAAAATTTAACCTAGAGTCAAGTAAATTCATTAAGGTCCTCCACTAGCTCCAAACAACATTCAGTTTAGCAGGAAATAGTATCATCACGTAAGTCAGTAGTGACATGGGTCCTAACATGGAGATCAGTCTGAATAAGTACTGAGAACTAAATCACGTACCCAGTCACTAACAACATCTGATTTAAAACATTGGAGAAAAGAGCCTAATAATGAACTAAATACTGAATAATTATTTCATGCTAGTAATCTAAATAAAAATGGTAGGGACAAAAACGCAGCAGAAAGTAGCATTTGATTTTGTAAATAAGATTCTAAAGTAATCTAAACTCATCTCTAATGACATTTAAAATAATTTTCAATTCTGTTCCCTTGTAGTTGTTGTCATTTGCCTGCTTGTCTTCAAACCTTCAGTCTCATTTTTTTCCAGAGTGTGCTTTTATTAGAAAATATGTAAGCAATCCCTCTTCAATTACAGTAATACATTTAAAAGACCTCGTGAAATAAAACGTTCCCAGTTTTAGTATCTAAAGAGATAACAAAAAGGTAAGGGTATTACAACACAAGTGACAATTTCAAGAGGTGCTTCCAAGTAAGCAGAAGCATAGCATTAAACTGAATATTTGAATGTCTTAAGATGACCACTTTAGATGGTGTATAAACTCAATATCTGAATGCTAATAAAACACCAAGAATTGCAGATGCAATGCTAATGGACATAATATAAAAATAGATTTCAATGTAAGATTCCACTCTAAAGGATGGGAAATGCTTTTGCAAGAATATGCAAGTATGTGGCTGGGATTTTCAGAATCTACTAACATTAATTTCTTGTTAACTATATACTACAAGTGGTTAATAAGACTCTTAGCCAACCTGTACCACTGTGCCTTTAAGCTGGCAAAAGAAATAAACATAAAACTCATTTTCAAATCACGTAAAAAAAACCTTCTGGGTGAGTCAGTAGGGTTCACTCAGCTCCTGTGAGCACCTCCTACTCAAATCCCTCCAATTCAGTTATCTGCTGGCTCCTCATTGCTTTCAAAGTATCTCCCAAGGTTTTTATTAAATGTGTTAACAGGATTGTGTGTTTTCTTCATTTCCCTAAACAACACACCACTGAGGAATAATGCCAAGTAATATTATAAAAGGACAAAGTCAAGTTTGCTTATGAAAACCCGTGCTGATATAAGTGTTCATCTGATAAATAAGCCCATTTGCGTTAAGCATGTGTGCTTATCAGCTCTTCAGAGAGCACCAACCTACTGCAATCTAAAGAAATATATTCCAGTCTGGTTCCACTGACCTATTGCAGAGGCCGTGAAGCTTGATATAATAATGCAGTGCGGCCAGCTAGGCTTTCCAAAGATATATAGTAGTTATTTTGAGAAGACAAAGATAATAAAGTGGGTTTGCAAGAGGTACTTTCAGTAGAGTTTCCATACTTCCAAATCTAAACTCAAATGCAAGAATTTATGGAATTTGGCCCATAAGGCCAGTACTCTTATTGCTATACTGCTGTCAGAGCTGCATGTGATTTCAAACCATCAGTAATAAAACCAAGAGTGAAAATGAGTAAATTTTTATTTAGACCAGATGTTTAATAATTGTTACTACACTGATAGGAATATTTAATCACTTTATCACAGCAAATAAAATGAAAGAAGGCAAACAATTTTAAGTAATAACAAGAAGAAATCCATGCAAGATACAAGCTGGGAGACCGTGACTAAAGAAGCATGTGAAAGACAACTGAACTACTTATAATATTTGATTTGTAATTCTTCATAGCAGTGTATTGAGTTTTGTCATCAGGACAATTTTAATTCAGGAAATTTTAATTCATCCATGAAAAGACATATCAAAAATAATAGGCACCTGTTCTGCAACTAAAAAACCAACAACATACAACAACACTAAAACAAGTCTGTTTGGATTTTCATATTTTGTAAGAGATTAAAAAAAAAAAGGAGAATGGCAGCTGAAGAGCTTTATGTCTTTTGCCAGAGCTGAGAATACGAAAATAAAAAAACACAATTACTCGCCTATGTTGATGGACTAACTTGGATAAAAGTGGTGCAACATTGCTGAGATTTAAACAGTAACACAGTAAACACATATGCAGTTTCTAACAAATGAATTAATATGTTAACTTAGTTTGTAGAACCAAATGCCTCAAGCTGGATGATTCACAACTTTGTTCACATATCTAAATTTATTTTTCAGGGTCTGAATCCCAAACTCTGTTTCCAAGTTGGACATCTCTATATCTTCTAACAAATTCACAATTTCTAATCAGGCTATCTTTTTCAAAAGCATTGTTTGAGTTTTGCAAGTTCACTTTCTTTTGGTAGTGAATTAAATTCCCATCACATTCAATTAAAGAGTTCAGGACTTACCTGCTCTGTTAAGCCTACCATATGGCCGTCAGCACTTGGCCTGGAATGAGTTACAGCCCATGCTGCTCAGAGATCAGCAGGAGGTAAGAGAAACAGAAGAAAGAGAACAATATCATGCAGGGCAAGGGGGAACTGGAAGTATGGCAGTGGCAATGGAAGGAGAAAGGACGAAGACCTGCAGGAAACCAGAACTTATTAGTTTTTGTACTCAGGGAGCAGCTTTACACCCATTGAAGTTCCTAAGCTGGTATCCTGATCTTGTCAATAAGCTAGGCAGGAGGAGGATTTTTTATTTTCAGAAAAAAGCAAAATAAAGTCAGACACTATATAAATGTATAGAGAAGTGAATATTTGTTTAATTTGAAAGATGTTCAAAACAACTCACTTTGCCTGTATTCATGATGCATAAATTCAATTTGCCTAAGCCTCGAAAAAAGAGTAGGTAGAAGGCAAAAACACTAATTCTAAACATCTTCCTCAACTCATCAAACCAGGATGACATGATTAAAAAAAAGCCTAGCTTTCAGCAGGGCAGAGGACAATTTCTTTTCTAACATGGATGCAGAAGTTCAATACTCAATACAAATTGGGCAAGCTATCACAAGTCAAATTTCCTGTCCTGTAGCATTCAAAGTCACTACTCTCTTGAGCTTAGTTATTCCTAATTTCTATTACCATGAGAGGTGACAATCAGCATTTGCAAAATGTACTGCGCATCTAGTTAACTTTTTTAATAAAGCATAGTAATCGCAATAGTAGTAATTATAGTAGAACACAATGACAGTGGATGGTAATTCTAATATCTTTCAAACACAGACATACAGTAAAACAAGTAAACAGATCAGTGGGTTTCCATTACAATTTGCAGAGCTGGGGCCATGTGTCAACTTCTAGTGATTCTGTTCATATTTTAAGTCATAAAATCTGTTTCCCAGCAGAAAATACAATTGAGAGCTTTTTATCTTGCTTCAGTCTGTTCTCCCCTTGCATAGTCTGTAACAGAGTAGGGTCCATACCTTCTGTTATTGTCTCAACCTCAGCTATACCTCCTTTCATCTGCAAATACATCAGTTAATCCACTGTAATCAATACAATTGATTACACCAATGTTAAACTGACATGAACTAAGTAAAGTGAATTCCATGTCTTCTACTAAGGGAAAAGTGCCGACACAGTAGGCTGCAAAAATACTTTAGGCTATTTGCAAAAATAAAACCTATGCAGTATTAACAATTATATTATAAAAACACCCCAAACTAGAATAATTTCAACACTGCAGATATTACATAGCTGTTTTTGTTATTACAGCGCTTGAACTAGTGAGACACGTGCTATACTACACAGCTGTTGCAAAGGTTTCTTTTTTAGCAAGCATTTTTCCCTTTTTGGTAGGTAACTAAATAATTATACAATCCAAAGAGACTAACTAATGCTTGCTCTGTCGTTTTCGACTTTCTGCACAGTCTAACCCTCACACCTCAAAGGGCCAAAATACTGTGAGACTCCAAGTAGGAACTATTTTAAGCCAGTATTTAATTGACTGGAACTCAGAAACTAATTACAGATTTGCATGGGACTTCACAGAAAAATCAAGCTTTAATGAAAGACTGTTTACTGGAAAAATAGGGGAAGGCATTTTTTTCACATGAAAAAAAGGACAATTAGTTGCTTCTTAGAGTGTAAGAGAAAATGGAAACTTATGCATCTATGCAGAGGTCAGTTCTGCTCAGTAATAATAATTAACATTCAGTAACTGCAATGAATTAATTGCAAATAATTTATAGAACAAGATATGTGGCATTCTGTGTAGACAAACTCTGTGATCCCCAGGACTGCTCTGTTTTCCATCTTAGTTTCCAGGATCAAGCCAATCGTTAACTTCAGCTTAATTACTTCGGTCTAAAAAAACCACCAAGTTGTCTCACTCAGAAGCTATCTTGGAATTCATACACATGTATGTATGATGCATATTCATCTGTTTGAAATAACCAGGAACAAATTTCATAGTAATATTTTTACTTAATATATAGAAAGGTAGGATGTTTCTTGGAATTTGAATGTGACATAATCTCAATTTTTCTCAACCTTCTCTGATACAAACATCTGATTATAAGCAGTTCTCACACACAAGTGCTCTACAAAATATGAATGCTATAAAGAGTACAAAGACTGTTCGAGTACAAAGACTGGTATTTTTTTGTTGGTAGCATGAAATAATTGATGGGAGTATATGTTAGATTTGGGGACAGTAAAAATTATCACTTCCATATCTGGTTTGTTTAAAAGCCTACCAGAGAAGTAGTCATTTATTAAAAAATGTAGATCTTCTTTTAAGCACTAAGTAAAAGGTTGCAAAGAACTTTAAACCAAGAGGAATTTGAAGTAAAGGTATAAGGAAAATCATTTGCGGAGGAGGCAAGGGACCTTTGGAAAATAATAGCTTTTGTACTGTTGAATTAATGATAAAAGAAAAGCGTGCATATGAACAGATTGTCTCCACTAGAAGAAGAGGATATAAGGTAAGATCAAGATGAAAATTAAGTGTGTGGCTGATTCATGGTAGCAGTTGACTATTCATTCAAAGCATTAATAAAATATTGTGTGTTTTTTTCATTTTTTCAGTGACCCATGTTTGTATGTTTTGGTTTTTTTCTATTAAGCATGGGTGTGGTAGTGACAATCCTGCAGGAGGAAAAGAGCAAGCAGCAAAACCTTTAATGTAAATAAAATATTACTAGTATTAAATTTAATTTAAAAATCCATAGCTAGAGCAATTAATTTAAATGATAGTACAGTTAGAACTTTCAGATATGATAAACTCAAATATTCTTTCAACTAACCTTCCAAATGAAAGATAAGTGCTATCACTTGATGTTTGAAATGAATTAACAGAGAACATTTTTACTGCTGAAAAGTATTTCTGACTTTTCATGATAATTTTTTTACCATTTCCATTTTATTTCAGTATATCGTTACATATCCATTACACTAGAACCATATGGAAATATAAGGAAGACTGGAGCAAGGAAGCAAGCTGAAATGCTATTATGAAGCACTGGTTCTGTTCAAACTCAAGAATCAATAGTATTTTTTTAGCGTTATTACAAATAAAAACACTACAGAACAGATCACATGTGAACTCTGAGTGGATTCTTCAGTCTTTTTTTCAAAAAATTGATTTTTTCAGCAGTATTGTATGGAAATTATATATGGATAGATGCTACGCAGTAACTTCAAAATATTAAAAATCAATGTTTCCAGGAAAATTAAATTATGTTCTGGAAAGAAATCTTTAAATATTGTCATTAGATATTCTGCTTGAAAATCAACTAGAATTTAACAGGTGTATATTAAGAGCCTTCACAGGTGACTTCATGAATGTAGTACATTTACGAAGAGTCATTACTTCCTTCATTGAATTTTATGTCTGGAACCTTTAATACCTACGTGACCACAAAAATTCAGCACG
>NW_009720308.1:28923-48461 GCF_000703405.1 Apaloderma vittatum
ATTGTTTGAATATTCCTAGATATATTCAATAAATCTCATTCTCATTGTCACTGAAATGCCTTGACACTGTTCTACTAGTGGTTACACAAGAACCTACTTCAAAAGCACATATATAATTTCACCAGGTCATGCGACAAGGCATCAAAGGAGGTTGAGTAGTGTACAGTTACATTTACAATAAGCACAAAGCAAAAATCCATAGCAAAACCGTGAATTATAGGCACTACATACACTTTCCATTTGGAAGCAAAAACTTAAGCCCAGAGTGTGACTGGTATATGGGAAATGGTATGTGGAAAACATTTAAGGAGTCAGTCCCTTTTTCCTGACTAGAAAACAGCTACAATGTTTGCAAAGGAAAGCCTCCTATGAAAGTACGTCTTTCCAGTCAGAGTACTTTAAGGAAAATGGGGTTCCCTTTTCCCCTGTAACTGATGGCCAGTTTTCCCATATTATAATTTGCTCAGATTCTTTGAGTCAATCCATGATTTAAAGCCATTATTAGACTTCTACTGTATTAAAATAAACCAGCCTCTCAATGAAATCTGTTTGGTTGGACAGTTAACAGCTTTATTTCAAGAAGTAATAAGGAATAATATTTCTTAAAACTTCCATCCTTTCAGAAAAAAAGGTGCAAGATGAGGAAGATAGTCCATCGCAAAGACTGGCCAAAACATTGGCAGTTCTTCTAACTATATTAGCTGTCTAGTATGTGGTATTTCCTCTTACTATTCATCACAGGTCTCCTCTTTATCAAGATTACAAATCTTCTAGCGTTTTTGCAACACTAAATTCTGAAAGTGCTCTTACAAATTTTAATTGATCTTCAGCATAAATAATCCAAGGCAGAGAGGTATTATTCTTAATTTACAAATGAGAAAGACAGCATACAGAGAAGTGACCTTGAGCAAGATTGCACAGAAAAAAAATCTGAACAGAAGCCAAGTTTACACCTCAGGTGTTTCTTTCATAGTCTACCAGCCATACTTCATCTTTTCATTTCTTGTGTACATCCTCCAAACTCAGTAGCTGCTTGTGCTAACCTATTTGCAAAACCCCTACCAATTTCTGGGTGATCAGACACAGACCTTACTACTCCATACTTGGTAAAAGTTGGTCAGCTATATATCCACATCATGCCTCCAAAGAGGTAAATATTTATTTTTCTAATTATTTCAACAGATCCTCTGAGGATGCATGTTAAGGAGAAGGTCTGTCTGCTAATTGCTGAATCTATTTTGCTGTGCTGCATCTTGCCCATGCAACCTGTTGGTGCATGTTGCTTTCTGAACAATTGAATTCAGCAATTGTTCCAATATACCTAATGTGTTATCTTGCTGACACAAGATCAGTTTTGATTTTTTAATTCTGTAGTGAAAGCTTCATAGGCATGTCAGTGGCTTTTAAGCTAATTTTGAGACAAGAATACATTTCCCCTTCTAATGTAATAGTCTGTTGGGCACTTACTGTTTCAGTAGTCAGTACCCTCTTCAGAATTACATTCTATGTAGTGACGCTACATAGTGACGCTACAATTCTGTCTTCTTCGTGTTTTCACATATGCCCTCGTTTTTGAAAAACTGAGATTTAAAAATGTGTTAATAATGTAAGTAGGGAAAATGTCATTCCCACACAAAACTTCAAATTCTGAGATATATTTCAGTTACACTAGTCCTAAAGGTGGATTCATTACCATTCTGTTAACCAATTTTGAAAAACCTTTCTTCTATCAGAACTAGACCCAAATTATCTTTTTAAAAAAGCTTATTTTCCCTTCTAGGTACCTATGACTAACCCTAATTTTTTAAGTAGCATCAGGAAAACAATCATTAAAAAGGCATCAGGACCGTCCTCAAAACTGCAAGAAGACTGCTTGGCAAAGCAAGCTCAAGGAACAAACACATTGTAAAAGATATGAGACACAGGTGATACTTGCTTTTTCTGAGAAACAAGACTTTTCTGTCCTCCTTTCTTGCATAGAGAATCACTTCCTCATTTCTCCTACCACCTTCTCACTGCAGGTAAATGGGGAACAAACAACAAACCTGAAAGAGAGCCTCTGTGTTACCAGGTCCAGCACTCCAGAACTGAACTAATTTATAGTTCTGAACGTGTTTAGTCAAGATCTGCCTCAGAGGCTGTAAAATACATTCCAGCACACTGAAACAACCCTCTTATAGCAAAGGGCAAAAAAAAAGTAAAAAAAAAAAAAATCCCATAAATGATAATATGGCAATCTTACTGTTGTTAGAATAAGGAGAAGTAACTCCTTTCAAGTTTTCAGCAAAATCTTGATGTATGTGTGCTAGAAGTGTAGAGATTATTGCATTCTCTGCTCTAACAATGTACTGTTTATCAACAATTGCCACTCGAGCTATTTAGGATGCATCACATTTTCCAGGCTCTGGGGCTCATGTGTGGAAAACATGCATGTACATTTAAGCCTTTTATAAATCAAGCCATTTTCTTTCTTGCTTTGTAATAGTCAAGTAGTGCTGATTTTGGTGTTGTGTTTTGTTAGAAAACAAAATAAGGCCTCTTTAAAAGGCAATTCTGTGAACAAGGTAGCTTATGCAATAACATTGTTACTTAGCTAATTGTATGAAACGGTAATAAGGTGCATAAACTGAGAATATTTAGCTAATTTGTTGGCAAGAGGATCACTTCTGTTCTCAGCTGTGAGATCAAGGCAAATATCTTTTTAAATTAAAATAAGCAATGTTTTGATAATGTCAGGCAAATCAACTGAATATGCTTATTTTAGGCCCCTCAATCTAAAAGTTTCTCAAGTACTTTCCAAAATGGGAAGCCTATATAGCTCATCAAAACCTTCAAGATGACAGACTTGCAAGTACATTTTGTTAAATTGGTCCATAATTTTAAAAAAAAAATCAATAAAACATTTTTCTTATCTGTGTCAGAGTATCTGTCTTCAGCAGGTCTTGTATTTTAAAACCTACAGCAGCTGATAGAGTTCAGCTCAATTCTTTTAATTCATTTCCTCAAGCATCCTGATAAAATTGATTCTTGGTATAACAGTTTACTAAGATTAGTCTATAACCAAATTCTAATTTCAGCATGCCGTCAGCAAAATTCTAATTTCAGCATGCCATCAGCAATACAGGGAAAGTGAAAGCGAGATGCTAAAGGCCTTAATTTATCTTTGGGCCCACCTGCACAAGGTATTTTGTCATTCTGCCCAGACCAGAGAAGTCTGCGACTTGTATGTGTTGTAATTCAAGGTGACCTCTATCACTGCACTGTTATTTGCCACTGGTGTAAGAATTAGATGTTCCATTCCCATCTTCATGTCATAACTATTGCCTGTGAATATTATACCTATTTGAAAAATTTCATTGATTCCCAGTGGAAAAGTGTGTACATTAACATTCTTGTCAATGAGATTATTGGATTTTCAATCTAGTAAACACTGAAAGAAATCTCAAGCAATTGGTTTTGCCCTAGGTATGTATTCTGGCCATCGAGGTCAATGGTTTTTTTATGCCTTGCATTTGATTACTGCAATACATCTTAGATTATACAGAAAAAGAGAGATGGGAAAAAAAGTCAAAAGTTGCTCAAACATCCAGCAACACATCACAAACATCTAAACATCACTTTTAGGTGTTTAGGATTTACTTCATATTTTAAGATGCTGAAGTTGTCTAAGATTATGTTTTTCCTATAGGCAACAGTGTAACTACAATCTTTGTAGACATACCCAAGCTAATCTAAAATTAGCTAACTTCTGTACTGCTACCATTGTTGCCATAGCAGCCTAGAGCTCAGCATTTATTATCAATGCCCTGACATGGTTTTGCAGCCGTAGGAAGCCACATGCACGGAAACTGTAAGCCAAGTATTTTGAAGCTAGATTTGGCTATGTCACATTTTTAAATGCAACGTTATCATTCCTAAATAGTTTAGGATCATTCTTAACTGAATTTCTGTCTGGATTCAGTTCTTCTTACAGTGACATGGCATACCAACTAAATTTTATAAAATATTCTGAATACCAGAAGATTGTTATTTTATCCTGAGTTTTCATATAAAATTCTTTTAGTCCTGGCTCTGCCATTTTTCTTCTTCTCTAGGCTGATTGTTACTATGAAAGAAGCCTTAGGCACAGTTGCTAGTCTAAACGTGCTCCTCCAGACACAAAAAGCTTTAATGATTTAAGCACAAGTAAAAGTAGTAGAACTGAGCTACATTAATTCTAATTACAGATAAATAGCAGAGTCTAACAGTGGTAGACCAAGGGAGCAGAACTATTTAATTTTTATTAGTTATTTATTTTTATTTCCCTGTTTCCAAGAGTCCATACTCTTGGGATTACTTTACCTAGAAACTCTAAGAACCTTATTAGTAACCAATACTGTATTACAAGAAGTCTCCAATCATATGTCCTTGGTAGAAACATGTTATTTATTTTTTGGTTTCATTCCACGTGAGGAAACTCCATTACAGTCTTGTTGAATAAAGAGACATAAAATATGTAAAAGCACTTTCTTATTAAAAATATTGTAGGTGACATGAAATCGGGAATACCTAAATAGATTTTAAAGTATGCTGATGATATGAGGAAATACCCAATGCTGCCATTTGAACTTCAAAAGACCAGTTTGGGAGAAAACACTGCAGCTGATTTTCAGTAAGCAGAGAAAGCGAGATGAATTTCTGACACAGCAGGGTGCTGCCCTGAAGTAATAACTGCTGTCTTTTCTCCCCTTAACCCTGAAATTACTGCTATTGCATAGTCAACTTGGTAGCAATAAAACTTTATAAACTTCTGAAGCATATGGCAGGAATAATAAATGTTAAGGAGTAAGAAAACTACACCTACCAAATCTCAGAATGCCTCTCTGAGTCTCAAATAGGTCTAGCAAGACGTTTGGAAACCTGAAATTATCTGAAAGATTTGCAGATTCTCGAAGAATAATTTTCTACATTGTAGCATTCCCCAAAGAATCTTAAAATTTGCTCCCACGTTTTAGTTTGCAGATCTATTTCCTCTGAATTTTAATTTGAAATACAGTCATCTCCCCATGAAAAGAAATACTACTTTTATTTCCCATCTGGCAATACAGCTCTTTACACAAAGACACTACCCTTCACAGGGCAAGTGAGGAACCTAGCAGAATTGCAGAGGCAAAAAAAGGATGTGAAGAAAAAAAAAAAAAGTTCTTGTATTTCAAGAGCTCCCTTCTCTGTTACAGACCAAAGAATGGAGTATGGCAAAATCCAAGATGTCACACAAGACAAAAGGTTTTCCATGTACCCTCTAGTGTCTACATGCTAGAAGTTAAAGGACTGATGCAAACAGATAGCAAACACAAAGAAGCGAGACATGGAGAACGTGAACAAGTTTGGGACTTTGAAAATATAAAAAGCTTGTTGGATATAATTATTAGCTCAAACACGAATTGTAGTTTCTTCTTCCTTTTATAAAATTTGTTTTTCAAAGTTTTAAGTTATACTAAGCTAGTTTCATTGATATGATATGAAATGCCTTACCTTATCACTCTTTCATTTCCTGTTTTCCCAAGGGTAGGGTATCTTCTTTCATGTGTAGCAATAATAACCCTTTTCGATCAGGTATTCTATAAGATACTAATTCATTCCTTTGGCTTTATCAAGGTATTTATCATCTGGCCTCCTTTGCTTTGAATTAAAAGATTTCCCTGACAAGTTTTTATTGCGTTTTCATTCATATGTCTTTGGATCAGATAAACATTTATTTTAGTAAATTCCCATGTGAGTCAGGTAACAGCATCTTGCCTCATGATTTATGGGCATTAGTAACATAACAATATTAATGTGATAATAGTAATAATTAATAACTGTAAGAGTGATTATTGAATCAGGCAAAAAATCTAACGCAAAATACAACCCATATGAAGTGTGTGGGTGGATCTCTCTTTTAAACTCTCTGCTGACCACTTGACTTCCATTACTTAAAAGAAGGCTTTTATACAATGAATATCTTACACAAATCAACAGTGTTGAACCACTTAAAACTAGGAATGAAAGATGAGCACTGTTATGTTTGTTAGATTACATCTTGGTTTGAGATCTTTTAGTTTCAGCTATGTGTTCCTCACTCTCCATGAAAAGGAAATTTCAGATTTTTAAGCAGCAGGAAACGCATTCCTTTTGCTGTATATAGCACAATCCTTTTTACTTTTGTCAAACCGCTGCAAGTCTCTCTCATTTGACAAATTTGTCTCTTCTACATGGCATCTATTTTTTTTTAATTCTGGATACTAACATGACTTATTTTGAATAGATATAAGACATGGGAGTTTGATTCAGAGTGGTTGTTTGGTTTTATTTGTTTTTTAATACATCACAGAGAAGCCAATAAGTTTTGCTACAACTTATATAGTGGTTCTGGTACTGCTATATACTCCAGCAATCTATAGCAGTAATAGTCTGGGGTGGTTTGCCCTTTATATCAGTGAAATTTTGTTTGGGTGACTATGAAATGGGAGTCAGAAATGCAAACAACTATGCTCAACTTTCCAACAGCTTTTCAAGAATGCTGATATTCTCCATCTCTGTCTTTAAATAATGCTTACTATTCGGAGCATGACTGTATACTTTATATATACTGTGTGAACCAATAAAATGCAGTTTATTATTTCACTTTTTTTTTTAAAGAGAAACATCAGTAAAGCTGGAAAGGAGACAGAGTACTAACACACTCACTAGTATAAGACCTAGCTTGTCTGACAAGTATCATCTTCTGGCTAGTTACTAGGATAGCATTTAGTGCCTTTTGTGACCTTATGTTCCATCTCCCAAATATCCACCTGTGCATTAATGTGCACCAACACCTAGATTACTAACATTTTGGGTTGTAAGTCAAGTAACAGGAAGATCGTGACTGGCTTCAAGAGTGAGGACAAACCAAGAGCACAGATAGTGCGCTCATCAGCAAGGTCACAATCCCACAGTATCTAAACAGGCTGGGACAAGGTGAGGTCCAGTGTCTATTCAGGGTGTTCAGTCACAAACAGCAGGAGGTGGCCAAAAAAGGGAATGAAGACAAACCGACCTACCACACAGGTCTATGGTTCATTCAGGAAAATCAGTCAGCAAGCTGGATCAGCCCTAATGTAGCTTAGACAAGATCTAGGTTCCCAGGAGATAAATGGACCTTCTAGGGTTGGATGCCCCAGGGGAAAATGGTCAAGATGAGTAAGATCTAGCAGCTTACTAGGTCCTGACACTATGGTAGTGCCACACTCAGTTGTGGCAATACCATTTCCCAACATATTAAGAGGCTTAATTCGAGTTTGCATACATTAATTTATATGCTAACATAAACTCCGAGATGGGTTTTAAGTTGAGAAAAAGTGCCTTCATTCCAAGGTTATGTGGATGGCAACAATATGAAAAAAAAAAAAAAAGGTGAAGAGATATTCTTTGGTTCGAGTTTTATTTTTACAGAAGCAGATCTCTAAAATGGTGTGTATAGAGAGAGGTTTAGGAATATTTCCAGCTCCAGTGCAGTTCTTCCAGTGAAGTGGTTAGCCCAGTAATATGGACTATAGCATCTCACTAGACTATGCATGTGACACTGAATGTCTGTGAGATTTAAGCTAGTCTAGTATAGGATTCTATCTTCCATGTCAGCCTAAGAACTTGAGCAGTAGATGAGCACAGTAAATATGAGAAGATGAATGCACAGTAGCTGTGTTTTGCTATCTAGTCATTTCATTTATGAAAAAATATTCCTTTATGAAAAGTTACTGCTAAAAGTGTCACTGAAGGTTTCGGTTGTTTTATTTTGATTTTAGTTTTTCCTTTGCAAATAATCATTTGTTGTCAAGTGGAGGAAAACAATGGCAGATTCGGATATGGGAGCTCTGGAAAAAATAAAAGCTAACGAATTACAGGATCTAGTAAGGCAGTTTTAAGGAGGTTATATCTTGATTGATGTTTCTGTCTGAGTGGCAGTTCACATCAAAATAAGGTATTCTGTCAACTGACCATTTTGCCTTGGGCTCAGAAGGCAACCAACTGTTTAAAGCTTTTTGCAAAGAGGGTGATATTTTCCATATGCAGTTTTATGTGCTTTCATGATAAAAATTAGTGACAATCTCTGCACAGGACAAACTACTGTGACAATATTTGCAATGATGGCTGAGGTCTCAACAACAGAGATTATGTAGCTGTCTTAACTGTCTGTCACACACAGTAAGAAGGCAGGAAAGAACGCAGATTTTAAGACTGCCTTCAAACCATTTCAGATGTTGACCAATATCTGTCCAACTGAAAGTTCTGTTCAGCTCCTTTTCAATTAAAAACACAGTGTTCTGCTCTGCTAGTTCCCAATTTCCAACTACTTGCTTTTCTGGCTTAACACCCGTAACACCTCTGGCTGATTAAGGAAATAGATGTTCATATTAAACATTTAGGACAAACATTAGGATCCCCTGACAGTTGTATTGGAGGCCAAATGGAAGGTAGAACATGCTGTTTCAAGTAAGAAGATGTATTTATTTTTCTTCTTCTCACAAGCTCCAGCCTAATTATACTCACACATAAACACAGTTAAACCAAAAGGTGAAGCTCTTTGCTTCATCTGAACTTTTTAGTGGGCAATCTTTTCTGAGAAAAGATACCTCAAACAAAACACATAAAAGCTTAATTTTTACTAGGGTCAGTCTAGAGGGAGAAGAAAACACAACAAGAGGTTTTGTTACCTGATAAAATGGACTTATACCTGCAGAACAAAAACAGGCTAACTACTGTGCAGACAGCTCAGACATGCCAGTTTGGTCAGCAGGATGCACCCTAAGCCACTCAGCCAAACAGCAGGCGACTAATGAATTTTCATTTCCTTCCCAAAGTGCTCATCTCAGATGGACTATTAAGTATATTTTAACCATAATCTCATTGTTAAATAACCACCCACTCATCAACACCTACAGGTTCATATGTGAGATGCACGTGAACTAAATGTAACATTGAACTTCTCACCCAGCACTGTTTCTATCACCTTACATTTCTGACACCAGACATTTCCCAGTGTTATTCTACATGGGCCTAATTCTAAACATGTGCTAGGAGAAAATGAATACCCGGTGAGAGAATAATAAGGCACTAAATATTCAATAAAACCTTAAATCATATAGGAACATAAGGCTCTAACTTATTCTTAGAATACCATATTACTATTTAAACACTTCAGAAGTAGTCACCTCAATGTAAATGTCTAAATTTTTGCATTCTTGCAGTATTATTTATGATTTTTGTATTTAAACATTGATCTCATGGGAGCATGTCTCAGGAACAATGACTCCCAGAGCTCCTGGAATTAATAGAATAAAATGTCAGGGAGATTTTATGCAAGGTTTTTTATGTTTATGGCAAACAAAACTGTCTCAAATCCACCTATACATCTGCCTGGTTGTCTGGGAAAGACCAGAACCCTAAAAATGACACTGCTACGTGTACATTTACATTAAAGATGTTAAACAGACCATCCAAATCAAACACGGAGATTGTCCCTCCCTCCATCAAACTCACTAGTTTCCACTACTCTGTCCTGATAAGTGTTTTTTCTTCATTTTCCCATTCTCCATTCCCTTTTTTTCTCCTCCAGCTTTTACCCACTTCTGACCCAGCTTTTGTCTTCCTGGGCTTCCAAAGGCACAGCCTACTCCTTTGTCTCTAACTGAAAGTCTTTCGGGGCTTATGATTTTCTGCTGTCTCAGTTATTAGCGGAGGAGAAACAGACTTCTGTCCTCCTTCCAGCTGCACTCCCGTCTGGCTTCTCTGTGGTAACAGAGAATTGTCTTGTCTACAGTGGGAGCTGCAAGAGAAGTTAGAGCAGCCACTCCCTGCCAGTAATAGAGTACCTCAAAGCATTTAGCTTCTGGGCAAAGAACACAGGATTTTTTAAAAGTTTTTGGCTTAGACACGTTTGAGTAGATCCTACACCTGTCAAAAGGCACTTCCTCACAGAAATCATTTCCCTGCCAAGTTTGAAATCCTCACTACAAAACCACAGATGCTGGTATTATACTGCTTATAACAATAGGATGTAATGTAGTAGAAATAAAATAGATACTGCATATAAAATATGGAATAACAAACAGAGCACCAGAATTTTTTTCCTTACTAATACAACTAACTGCTAATTTCCTTAGTAATGCAAGATGTTTGCAACCTGGCCTTGATTTCATACCTAGATGATCCATGTGGGGTTAAATATCTATAAAATAGTTAAACTTTAGGGCAAGTATATGACATGGGAGACATCAACCCATATGTTTAGCATTTGGCAAAGTTACAAGAGGACAAAAAACCCCACAGTCTTATTACAGGAAATTAATGTTAATGGTGCATTGCAGAGCCCATCTTTCCGGTAACACTGAGGTGGCTCTTATTCCTTGTTTTCATTCCAATTTACTTTAAAGGTTTGGGAAATATTTATACATGAATTTCTGTCATGTTGGCTGCTATTCATCAGTAAGTGTCAAAAGATCTCACAGGGGTTATATTTGTAAGTATGATTTCACCTGTCATAATGTAAAGCTACTAGCCATATGAGGGCCCAAGTTCTCAGGAGGTCTCAGGAGTATATACAACATTATGCTTAAATCAATTACAATGATGAATAAATTACTATACAATTATTATCATTGTATTAAATTATATTACCCCACTGACATTATTTGAAGCAATGTACTGAATAACAAGAAAGTGGATGCAAAAAAAATAAAATCCACACATAAAGTGTCATCACTACTTGATTGTAAACTGATTTCATATGTAAAATGACCAATGTTATCTGTTTTCTATAAGTAACATATCTGATATGTCAGACAAATACGTAATTATGTCACTAATTATTTGTAACCTTTGTATAAAAAATCTCAAGATGTGGTTTAACAAAGGAGAATGATCATTTCAAGAATGGAATCCCTTCCCGTTACCCACATTCCCTCATATCATAGAATCATCATAGAATGTCAGAGGTTGGAAGGGACCTCTACAGATCATCTAGTCCAACTCCTATGCCAGACTAGGATCCCTTAGGGCAGCCACACAGGAACACATCCAGGTGGGTTTTGAAAGTCTCCAGAGAAGAAGACTCCACAACCTCTCTGGGCAGCCTGTTCCAGTGCTCTGTCACCCTCACAGTAAAGAAGTTTCTCCCAATGTTGAGGTGGAACTTGCTATGTTCTA
Organism: Apaloderma vittatum; assembly: GCF_000703405.1. Taxonomy (NCBI): domain Eukaryota; kingdom Metazoa; phylum Chordata; class Aves; order Trogoniformes; family Trogonidae; genus Apaloderma; species Apaloderma vittatum. The sequence continues at coordinate 40,126 of NW_009720308.1, forward strand.
ACTTAAACCCATTATTCCTTGTCCTATTACTGGGCACCACTGAGAAGAGATTGTCTCCTTTCCCTTGACACCCACCCATATCTACGCGGACATGGAGGAAGGTGAAGTGCTGATGAAGGAATAGCAAGGAAAGGGTTGTAAATCAGAGAGAATGGAAATATAAAGGGACATAATAAGGCACAACAGACGAAAAGTCAAAGAAATTATGTATTAGGAGATGAATTAATTACTCTGAAGTTGAGAATTAATGTTACAAAACTGGTATGATAAAGTGAACTGGCAAAGAGACTGAATCTGGTGATGAAAGAAAATTCCCATAAGCTGTATGTACTCTGAAGAACTGCTGAGTGATGGAGAGACACAGAGGACTAAAACAGATATCAAAAAGCAAACAAATAATCCCCTGCATACTGTACTTTCATACTAGATGGAAATTGTATTTCAAAACATGCTGATAATTTCCCTCAAAATATATACATAACATATCCTCAAAACATATTTTCATGTGCCTATAAATGGATTGGATTAATATCTGTACTGTAAATACAGGGTTATAAACTCTTTCTATAGATAATTAAGGTAGTAACCCTCCCTGCACAAATCAGAAACCTCAAACTACACTTATTCTTAGCATTCTCATTAACTGAACCTAAACACGGTCAGTAAGAGATGAGGGCATTCTACAGAAATTACTTGGTCCATACTGTGTTTTATACTGTACATAAAACGGAACTCTTAGAAGTAAGGGCATAATTCTAATGAAAGCTAAATAAAGTAAGAGTATTATCCTCATGAAAGCTAAATAGAAAGAAATTTTCATTCAATGTCTATCACAGGGGAAATACTGACAATTAACCAAGGATCAAAACAAATATAAAGGATCTAAACATTAAAATGAGTCATTAATGTACAGTCTCTTTTTTTTCTTTGTGACAGTTATTTCAAACTGAAAACTCTATATTGCTTGTTACTGCACTCTTTGCAAAAGAACTGATACAAAATGAGCTGTGGTGACATGACACATGGCCCAGAAAACCAAATCAAGTCAACTTCAGTGAGACCTACCAACCTTGCAGTATAGTAATCATAGAATCATAGAATGTCAGGGTTTGGAAGGGACCTCTAGAGATCATCTAGTCCAACTCCCCTGCCAGAGCAGGATCCCTTAGGGCAGTCACACAGGAACCCATCCAGGCGGGTTTTGAAAGTCTCCAGGGAAGGAGACTCCACAACCTCTCTGGGCAGCCTGTTGCAGTGCTCTGTCACCCTCACAGTAAAGAAGTTTCTCCTCATGTTGAGCTGGAACTTGCTATGTTCTAACTTAAACCCATTATTCCTTGTCCTCTTAATGGGCACCACTGAGAAGAGACTGGCCCCTTCCACTTGACACCCACCTCTCATATTTATATGCATTAATAAGATCCGCTCTCTCAGGCTTCTTTTTCCAAGACTAAATAGCCCCAGTTCTCTCAGTCTCTCTTCATAGCACAGATGTTCACGTCCCTTAATCATCCTCATAGCTTTCTTTTGGACTCTCTCCAACATATTCCTGTCTCTCTTGAGCTGGGGAGCCCAAAACTGGACACAGTATTCCAGGTGTGTTCTCAACAGGGCAGAGTAGAGGAGGAGAAAAACTTCCTTTGACCTGCTGGACACACTTTTAATGCATCCCAGGATCCCATTTGCCCTCTTGGTCACAAGGGCACAATAATGACTGCTTTAAGCAAAGTAGTATAGTATACTGCAAAAGGATGTAATTTAAATTTCCACATTCAAAGGGAAATATATTTGATTTTGTTTAAAAAACATCTTTTTTGTTTACTCACTTTTAATAGGACAGGTAAAACCTTGATCACTCTTGTTTCCATCAGTTAATTTCACACAGAAGAATTACATAAATAGATTACAGTATGTTGACTTGCATGGATTAACACTACTTCAGAGGAAGTCAGATTATTTTGAATCATAAAGGTTCACTAAGAAATTATTTGTTTCCTTTAATTACAGATTTTCTAAGTAACTGATTTTTTCTTGTTAATACTTATGTATCGCTCTTTTCTGTAATGTCTGGCATACCAATGCTATTCTGTACTTACTGTCAAGGCCTGAAGTTTAAACTCCCTGTCTCCAAGGAGTTCAGCTGCTGGTGCTTAAGGACAGCTCTCTGACATGGCGTCCATTTAACCCACATGATTCTGAAGGAAGAGTTGTTCAAGAAAGAGCCTTAAAAGACTTGCGAGGGGAAATCTGCCCCTTCTTCATTCGGAAACTGCTTCAGGCAACCTCCTTGATCCTTGCTTCTGTGCCTTGCCTGTGCCTGGTCTCATACCTTCATGATCCAGAGCTTGATCCTGAACCTGCCCTGGTACTGCAGCTGTGATGAGTAATCAACTGGGCTGTGTCTGACCCTGGTCATCACCACCAGACCCAAAATACAGATGCGCCTAAGAAAACAGTCACAATGTATGACCATCACACAGACCAAATAAATAACTATTGCACATTTCTGAATGTTATCTCTAGTATCTTACCCGTAAACTAAATGTAAGCTTCTCTGCATCCTTTTTTTATCTGATGTGTTGTTCCTTGCATGCTTCCTTCAAACAGAAATTGGTACAAGGAATTGCCAATGGTCAATTGCCCCTTGCTTCTTTCCTGACAAATAGGCAGTGACACTTTCACCACGGCCCCTCAGAACACCTCCAGGTTGTCCTTCTAGGCCACTGCAGGGAATACACCCTGCTGGGGAGAGATGAAGACACTGTGAGACCATGACACCGAGCGAGAGAGCGAGAGAGACAGAGAGTCTGTGAAATTGGCAGCTAAATAAAAGACAATTTCCTCAGCAAAGACGACTAGGGAATAAGAGGAAAAACTGAAGTGTTCTATGAAATAAGGATACTTGCCAGAGCTGGAAACAATATCTGACAAAAGGCTTTAAGGATGTGTCTTACCATCCCTGTTTGTTCTTACTCTAGAGGCACAGGAACACCACACCACCTATTAGTCTTACACACAAAAAAAATAGACCTGAAATTTTAAAGGTGCTACTAGAACTACATTTTTTGACTTTCGTGCATTGAAAATGGTGCCCTTTATTCCCTTTCCTTCAGTATCAGTGATTAATTATCAAGTATATGAAAGATGTTTATTCAGGCAACTGAAGCTTTGCAATGCTGGAGTAGCAGCAAGTTATAACATGACAGGAAAAGTGGTAATAATATCCTGATGAAGATACGAGCTTCACTCTACAATTTTTAACAGATTTAAAGTAATTTTTTTTCAAGTGTTACCTATTTAGACTTTATGAACAATTGAATAATATAGCAAGGGATAATCTGAGAATAGTAACTCTATAAAATAAAGTAAAACCTCAAGGGTTAGAACTCATTAAATCCAAATTTATGGAGATGAGTTAGGGCTGTTAAGTTGATATCTGCTCCACGATATCTATTTTTTTTCCAAATGTTCCCAGTCCAGTTGATAACTACCTGCTGTACAAACAGTAATCTTGGCACACTGAGGAAGAAATAAAAAGCTACATCTAATCTTTATGAATATAATTCAATACAATTTAACTGCAGATACACTTGCCTAACCTAAAATTACTTTTTAAAAAAAAAAAATCTAACTCTAATGAACGGAAAATACTAAGTGGGAATAAAAGTTTAATCCGTGAAAGGATTAAGACTAATGTATTACCTTGCTCATGTAGTGTGTGCAAGAGACACATTTTTATAATATCTTTCAAAAAAGTATCCTGTCAAGTTTCAAACATAAAAATAAAAGAACATACACAGCTCTTTGCAGTCGTACTTCTGCTTCATCCAGCATCCCTTTATTTCTTTTGCCTTGCTATAGAAGCCAAACAGAGTTTTCCCAGCTCTATGACCATCCTGATGCATTGCATCTGACGGGGAACAGCAGAGACACTATACTATAAAGCTGCCTTGACATGGGAAGGGTATCCACCATCTGGGGCTCTGACCTCAACAAACTCCCCAGGCCAGGATCATGTTCAGCAATGACTGTAGGCGCTTGTGACAGAAGTGGGAATAGCAGGGCATGCATATCTGGGACATCTCAGGCTCCAACTACTTCACAGACTTCCACAGCTAGATGTATCTTTTAAAGTGTGCAACAACCGTTAGTGCTTATCTCTTCCAAAAATTTGTCCAGACTTCCCTTGAGCCCGTGTGAGCTTTTAGCACCTTCAGCAAACTCAGGCAAGTATCTCTAAAGGCTCCTGTATGAAGAACTATGTCATCTGGGGAAGTCCCATGATAATACATGCTTCCCAGATCCACGCCCCCTTCCCAAGGAAAGGATGTCAAGACAAGAAAACTAAACTTGGTTAAATTAAAAGTCTGATGCTCAGGAAAGAGAACAAGAAGTGTATTTTGTATTCTAAAAATTTTAAAACCAGGGTACAAACATTCCTTAAATATTTTGTTCTCAAAGTGTTGCATCTACCAGGAAAAAAAAAAGGATACTATTTTATTATTATTGATATTGCTTAATAACTCTTAACTTCTTAGTCACAGACACACAACTTACCTAATGCTGTAAATAATTCTGAGATAAATGTTTCCGGTTTCTCCCTGTAGAAGTAAAGAAAATAATATGTCACTATGTGAAACTGTATTTTTCAGTACAACTCATGCAGGGCTAGTGGAATCACTCTCTGTCAGGAGTGAAATGGAAAAACTACAAGTTTTGGTAAGTTTAACATAATGGAAGCTAGTGACCAACCAAGGCTAAGTAGAAATAACTACAAATTGTGGCTGTAGGAGATCTTTGAAAATGATTTAGACCATTTCCCTGCCACAGTCAAGATCCATGATACCTAAAAATGTATAGCTTGTAGACTTCCAATTATTCTACACAATTTATTAAAGTGCATTCTTATCCATAGGATCAGAAAAATTTAGTTTCTTTATATTAATTTTTGTTTTTCTTCACTTAAATCTTTTCTTCATTGATGACATTTCTTCATTAATTCTCTACTTCATATCTTAGCTCCCCACTTGGGATTCTTCTTTTTGGAGCTAAACATCCTCAAAGAATAGATGGGTCAAATATGGTTATACCCCAAACCATATATGGGTAGTTTGGTAGTAGATTATTGTTCCTTTTCTAGGAAGGTAAACTGATTGTCATATTTTTGTCATTTATCTTTTTATGGACATATGCTAGATTTTCATTATTCTAAAATCCTCTTTTTTCATATTCCTAGAAATAACCCCTTAGGTTCTGAGGTTACCTGAGCCAATCTTTGAGAGCTGAAGACTACATTTAATGAAGTTGTCATCACAAAAATCTTTTCAATGAACTTCAGCTGTTATTTTTTTTAATAGGTTTTCCTTCCTATTGATTTGTACATCTACTCTTGCCTTAAGCTCTTCTTTTACTACTAAGTTCATGAATTTCACTTACGCAATACTTCCTTACACACCTTGTTGCAGATATTGAAGATTTCATTGTATTTTCCAATTAAACTCTGCTTATATTTTCTTGTCTAGATAAATACATGCATGTCTACTTAGTCTGTTTAAGGAGATGGAACTGCTCTGAATTCCCTTTCTACTTTGACTTGCTTCCTGTCACATTTTCCTATCAGTTCTCTGAATTAGAGAGGTAGAAAGAGAAGTAAGCTCTGTTTAAGCCTACTTCTTTAAGCTTTGTTTCTTTGGCTTTAGTTCATATTTTATTTTTTTTTTTTTATTAAGGAATATAAGCTTTCTCTTTTCATAGTCATTCTCAGCCAGGATTTTTGCTACTTCCACATTTTTTGCCATTCCTCCACAATGTCTAGAATTACATATCTAATATTCTTTTTGGTTTTCCTTTTCTCCCCCATTTTTTGTACAAAAATATGTTGGAAATTCTGTACTTTGATGTATGCATTTTCTAAAGAAATTTTACCACCATTGTCTGTACAACTGAAAATACTGTTATTTTGTTTCTTACAGAAAAATCCTTCCACACCAACAAGAAAGAAATCTTATCTGGCAGTTCACAGTTGATTTGACCATTTCATGCTTATCCAGAAAATGTGTATCTTTATCTCTTTATGATCTACTTGACATGCAAAGTAATACATTCTCTCATTTTCCCCCCTTGCAGATGTTTAGGGAGTAAATTATACCCACTAATATTCTAATCATGTGAATTATCCCACTGAGTATCTCAAATAACAGTTGAGACACTGTTGTGATCATTAATTAAGATTTCAGCTCTTCCTGTTTATTTCCTTTACTTCTCCAATTAGTGCAGAAACAATTAAAATATTTTGTGGATTGACATACTACTATTCTACTTGTCCTTCTCATGACCTTCTTAAAATCATCCCTAAAGTCAATAACTTTTAGATGCTTTTCCTAGTAATTATTGTTTATATGTATCTATGAATATTTCCAATCCCTCTTGTTTCTAGTTTGAAGATTTTTGTCATTACTGAGCAACCAAAAATGTGTCTCAAAAATGTTGTCCAAAACAGCAATACCATATTTTAAGGATCAATGTTTATAAAGAAAATATAACATGTCACAGAGCTATTCCACAGCTCAAAATAAATAAAAAAATCAAGTTACTGCATGATTTCCTTCTCTCTCCTACCCATGCACATGCAAGTACAATCACAAAACTTTCTGTCCAAAACAGAAAAAAGATTTCCTATCAAACTTCCTCACATATTTCATTGCTCATATCCACAAAGAGTTCTGTAACAAGCTTGAAGTACACTATTGATTTTGGAAGCTGCCCTGTATAAACATCACTTAATTCTTAGGAATTAAGTCTTAGGATCTTCTTCCACTTGCTCACAAACTCATGAGCAGTGATCTTGTCACTGAACATACCTGCTTGCACTAAATTCAACTTAACTACGTTGCTGTGCATGTTATTACCTCCCAAATACGCACTCAACAAATTTTTGAAGTGGCAGGTTGCTACTAATGAAGCTAAGAACTTGTAAACATGTTCCTCTGTGAGAAAAGTGAGAAAATCAACAGTAAAAGCAGCCTGAAAATGCCTGGGGGCTGAGAATATTTAAATAAGACAAGATGGAACTGTCCCAGTTCAGTGTCACGCACTGGCCTGCACGACTAGGCCTCATTTCATGCAACATCACTGGCACAGCTCCCACCTCTACAAAAGGCAGATTTCATCATGGTGAAAAAAAAGCAGATAAAGATTTAAACCTAAGCTTCTGATTACAGCCTAAATTGCTACACAAACACACCCAGAGAGCCTGAGAAAAATGCAGAATACTCTTTGAGTTGACCAACAGCAGTAAATCATGCTGAAAGAATTGCTGTTCATCAAGACTTCCTGTTAGATTAATAAATCGATTCATAAGCGTTTTCACAAAAATGCTAATAATAGACTGTAATTTCAGGTATAGTTTCAATAAGAAGCTATTTTCTAGCAAAAATCTCTCCCCTGCGTTTCTTCATGCACACCTTAAAACATAAAACGTTAGGTGGCAGTTAGCCATTTCATTCAGTTTGTTCCAAAAAGCAAAGTTTTCAATGAATGTCTCCACCTAACATCAAGTACATCAAATAGTCATTCACAATCTTTGGTAACATTTTGTAATTCTAAAAATTTTGAACCAGAATATCAAAAAGCAAACACATGACAATTTTTTCCTTTAGGTAACAAGTACTGCACACCTCATAAATTGTGCCCTTTTTCTCATGTATGTATTACAATGTTCCCTCCATGTACTTCTGAAATGCATAACAAGTTATTGCAGTTCTCAGGTTTATTAATAAATATGAAATAGAATCAAAGCAGTCTGCTCTTCTTGAAATTTCAGAACCACCTGATGCCTCCAGTGTCTTCAGTGCTCCAGATCTGTATTCAATATGAAGGAATATAGCTGTTAACAATGAATTTACACGATATTTACTTTTAATGCTGTAACTGCCTACCACAGCAAAAGTTATCTTCCAGATCAGGAAGAAAATATTCTATATGTCATCCATCTCTTATCTTATAGTAAATTACACATTAAAATAATACACTAACAGTAGTACTGGTAATTAGAGCTGCAAGAATTAAACCAAAATTACTTAGTTTTCTATTATCATAGTTTTAAAAAATTGAATATTGACTTAAGAATAGAAAATATTATCTGGCATATTAATCAGCACTGAAAACAAATTGATGTTGACACTTCTGTAATTTCACTAGAGCCTACGTATTGAAGACTAGGAATAGGGCAGTGTACGTAATGGAAGTTGTTCCACACAGAATACCGTGAAATAAAATAAAATGTTTAAATATATCCAATTTTAATTACTGGGTATTTATTATAATAAAAATTATTA